>NC_052486.1:9161898-9461898 GCF_009730915.1 Dioscorea cayenensis subsp. rotundata
TTTATAGTGATAGAGGTTAACGCAGGCGTACATTCTGATCAAGTAGTAAAGTTGGCACGAGGCAGGGTATCGATCCACAGGGAAAATCAAGAGTACTAGTACTAGTTCTAACTCTAAAAACTAGCCTAACCAAAAGTTGTGATGTGTGCAAATAAAACAAAAATAAAAAAAGGATAAATAGCAAGAATACAAAAATAAAATCAATCGAGAATCAAGGGGAAAAGGGATGCTTGGGCATAGAGTCCCTCTAGGGGTGTTTAAGTCCAAGACAAAGGTTGTATAATTATAACAATCCTATTTGAATCGAGAGAAATCCTAAAATATACTAAACCCCTTTTGCAAGGGCCAAAAGTAACAGATTCAATACAGTGCTGATACAAACACCCCACAACCGCATTAGACTCTATGGAATCTCAATGTGAATTAACAAGAATTCATAAGTTGGCAATCCTTCTTGTGAAGAAATTGTCCCTAATTCCATACAGAATAGAAATGTGATTTTGCCTAAAATCTATTCCCTCATATTGCAAAAAGCATGGAATTACATGTTAATTCTCTTTGGAGGATTGAGGGAGGAGAACTCTTGACTCCAAAGTATCCCATTGCTAGGCTTACTCACAATCCCCTCCAATTACAGCTTGCCTATACTATGTGGGTATTTCTACTAGTCACAAAGAACATCTATCACGCCTCATCCCGTAGGACTGGCAAGCAACAACCTACATGACAACACGAGGAGGGACATCCTCGCCACTCAAGCCTCAAGTCACCACAAGGCTAACAAAAACCTAGGATACAATAGTACTAAATATAATTTACAATTTTAGAGTAAAATAATGCATAAAACACAGAGATAGCATAGAGGAAGAAACAACAACAAAACCTATTAATAGGGTTCAAGAAACATGCTATACACAAATATAACAAGGTTTACAATAATAGTAGACAACATACAAGCCTTGCAATTAGTACACATAAGGAAGCAAAGACACTAGTGGATCCATAATCCTGATACATTTAGTTCATGCTTAATAATAAACATACATAGGATCAAAATTGAAGAAAATCTAGCAAGGGTATGCCAGTACTCCACCTCGCATCAACGCCACTAGACACTAAAGCCTGGAAGGAAAGGAGAGGGTGAGTAACCTAAGTTACTCATTGGAAGGGTTAGCACAAATCTGATAGGATTTAAAAAATAATCGATGAAATCAACAATGGCAAGCTTTTGCAATAATACATATAAACTAGAACCTTTCAACATATATGTCAACATACATATGTAAAAGGAAACCAAAGATAGCATACAAGAACCATTTTTGCTCAAGTGAGAATGCTTGCAATTCAAAAGTAGAGACTTTGCATAAAACAAGTTTTAATAACCATGACACATAAAATATGTCATCAAAACAATAATCGAAAAGATGTATAAGAAATCACATTTCAAGAGTTCCTTTGCATGAAAACATCAAATGCCTCAAAATATGAAATCAACATGTCAGTCATCAAGTCGTGGTCTAAAAACCTCTCTAAACTCTAGCCATGGCCGTGGCTAAGTTTAGAGCTGTCAAAGCTCTCATTCCCTTGACGTTGACCCATTGAAAATCCTTGTGGTGACTCCTGGTTCCCAATGTTTATCCAATCAGGCCTCTACACACCATTTGAAGTGGACAATAAATCGGGGTCTTCACGCCACCTCAACAGCCTGGCTGTGAAGATAGCCCACTTTAGCTCAAATCATATAATATATGCATAACAATTGTAATGCCTATATCCAAGACACCATCCCTACCAGGGATGAGAACTGATTCCCAAATATTGATGCAAAAGTATGATAATGAGCACAAGGTTCCATACATCATTTCAGTTTTAATATATCAGTATAGTCATAACCATTTTTATTCAAATATCAAAAGTGTCAAATATAATTCAACAGTATGGAAACCCCTTCCAAATCAATCAAAGCATCATAGACATACTTATGCGAGCAATATTTTGCAAATTGTTCCAAACCAACAATACGAGTATAGTGATTCAAACAAAGGGTTTCACAAACCGATTCCCACAATACTACCATTAATGTTGAAAGGGAAATATTGAATATGCTTTTGCAATACTTCACACATAATTTTATAAATGTAATAAAATTTCATCAAAATAGACATGGTTTTTGGCCTAATTAAAATCCATCTATAATAATCATTCTAGCTTTGCCTCTCAAATAATTCAATAAGTATCACCAAAATGCAAGAACAAGCCCAAAAACAACTTGAGCATAATATTCAAGTCTTCTAAGAAAGGCATGAAAATGTTACCTTACCTACAATCCTCTCAAACTTAATAGCACCTTTACAACATCTCACAATTTAATAGATATACATTCACCAGAGACTCTCAATAAGGCCCAAGTTATAATCAACCTCAATTGCTAAAATATGAATTTACTCACACATCGGAAAGTGATTGTCAATTAAATAAATTCATATATACAAAAGCCACATTGAGAATATAAATATATTTAAGTTAGTATAAGTACCTATGTGTGCCAAGAAATAAATGAAATCTTCCACGCAAAATTTCAATATGCCTACAGGGCTTATACACCCCCACATAGTCCCTTACACAAGCCTATAATTATCTAGATGTTTCATGCACTTAAGTCAAACCAATTTCTTCAACGAGGTTGTCATTTCTCTTAAGAAACCAATATCAACTTTCCCAATACAAAGTCATTGATAAAAGGCTTTCAAAAGTTATTTCCATTGTTAGGATATCGTACCGAGTAATTCAAGTGTATTCACAAGGATTTTGTAGTTGTCATTCAAACTTCATCCCAACACTTAGCATATATGACACATGTTGTCCCTCTTTATAATTCCAAGGAGAATCCCAACCCTTACAACTAAATCAAGCATACCTTATAATTTGCTCTTAAATCAATTCTATCTCTAGAATGAAATGGGATTGCACATTTTTTATGCTTGGAGCTTCCATCATCCACAATACTTTTCTTATTCACATTAGAGTCACCCGATTATAATTACAATGCATCCAAGCTTCTAGATATTAAACTAAATAATTAAATCTTTAGTTCTTACAATATTGACATCACTCAGCATCAACATATTAAAGATTCACTCATTATTAGGGCTAAACACTAGCTACTCAAGCAATATTTCTAATTGAAGCAATTAATAGAAACTCTCATATCCAACAAAACATATACTCCAACAAATTTGAATTTATTTCTCTCAACTCAAAGTCACCACTAGATTCCAAGGAATTTAAGATCACATATCTGAAGACATTTGATTCCAATAATGTACATATAATCATCCCTATTTTCCTTTAAATGCCTAGGATGTCACATATAAACCAATAGCATAGATAGTCTTTCAAATAAATTAAAAATATCAACTTAATATAATATAGACATAAAACCATGTGTGACATATCATTATGTAAACATCCTTCATAAATCACTTTAATCTTGAAATACAAGTATGGTTATTGACATTCTAGCTCGAATGTTAAGAATTTCAAAAATAAGTCAATAACATGGAAAATATTTCCAAATTGGTTAAAACCTCAGTTCAACACAATAAAACAATAAATCATTTTCATTTATACAATTAAAATAATTAAAAAAACATATTCTAACATAATTTTGCAATAACATAATTCACTCACAAACTTAGGCAAGAAAAGACCCCGAGAAAGTTACTCCCCCACAGGCTCTTTGCCTCGAGCCGAGCTCTCATCACCTAACCACAACACAACCACACACACACACACACATACACACACATAAACAAGCAAGATTTAAGCAAGGGAAATCATAAATGAAACCCTAAGCTTAATTATATAATGCAACCCTAAAAAGACCTAGGGTTGGCTCAAAACTGGGTTTCAAGGTTCCAAGGAGTTCCTATGGGTTCTTGGCTTCAAACCAATCCAAGAAGACAAGGAAGAAAGCAAATTCTACCGGTGCTATAGTAGAGCTACGAGGAAGAAGGTTTATGAATTCCACAAGATCGAACGAATATAATGCCATGCAAGCACACCTCTCAAGTTCCACCAAACTTGAGTTTGGTGGAACTAGAGCATGAGAACATTCAATGTTTCCACAAGAAACAAAAATAATTAGAGTCCCTTAAACATCAAACTTGAGTTTCCACAAGGTTTCATGAGCGAGTAGTGCAACAAGTGTCAACCGGGCAAAAATTCCTAGAAATTCAAGTAAAAACTAGGGCATGATAACATTCAATGTTAAAGTTCTCCTAAACTAAAAAATGCAACCATTGCAACTAAGGTGAACCACCATTGGCTATGTGAGCATGTAATTTTAGTCAAAACTTGTGTAATGTACATGTGCAATGTGAACCCCCAATACACATACACACTTAAGATGTACATTGCCTTCAATGTACGCATGCAAGCACAACAAAAAATATAATATTCAAGAACATATGTGGAGGTGGGAAATTGAAACAATACTCCCCTGAACTCCTAATGCTACGTTTGGTGGAGCTATATTTCTTAAGAGTTGAGTTCCAATGGGTTGTGGAACACACAAGGCCATGTGAAAATAACATTGACCGTGTCTATGAGTAGTCCTCAATTTCAAAACTCAGAAGACCATCTACACGTATACACAAAGGGGATTCAGTAAATCTCAACAAAAACAAAATAAAACTCGAGTACATAAAGATAAGCAATGAAATACAACTCGAGACAATGGAAACAAAAGATAAACTCAGAAGGAAGATTCTTTTTTAGTAGTACAAGTCCAAAATAAAATACGGAAAATGAAATACGAAAAACATAAAGAATTAAAAGAAAGACACATCAAGCGTCAGTGTCATGCATGATCGGCTCTGCTGCTGCTGGTGGTGAAGTAGTCCGTGCTGGTGGATCAACTGGTAATGGTGGTGCTGGTGATGCCTGAGGGGTCCTGGGTCTCATCACAAAGGAAGATGTCGTGTCTCGCTTGAGGATCTATTGTAAGTTGTCGAGACGTGCCATAACCTCTGTGTAGCTTGTGACTTGTGTGATGCAAACCTTAGCTATCTCAGCTCATAGCACCCCTACAACACTCTCGAGCCTCTCAAAATTATCATATGCTCGAGACGGAGAAAACATGCGCACTAGAGGTGGCTCCTGTGCTGCAGGGGCTCCAGTGTGACACGAACTTAGTACTGTAGTAGGTTACTATAGTAGTTACTATTCACAAGCCACAGAAAATCAATTTCCTGGAGATTCACACGGGCGTGTGGAAATTCCACACGTCGGTGTGGATACCCGATTCCAGCCCTATTTAAGTTGTGATTTCAGCCCGATTTCATAATCCTCCTTTCCATATTCTGGCTATCTTTCCCCCACCTTTGGAAGCGCCCGCAGCTAGGGTTTGGAGAGTCTTTGGCTAGGCTTTTAGAGGGTTTTATGGTCTTCGACATCACTTTTCCTTTGGAAGAGAGTTATTGGGGGAGCTTTCGTCGGCACCGATCCGGCGAAGTGTGCCCTAGGTTTGGTGAGGGGACCTTTGGAGAAGACGCGGCCACTCCACAAGATCATCGACATGAACACCAAGGGGGTTTTATTCATGGATTTCATATTTTTACTTTTGATTTCATTATTGATTGTATTTTGCTCCATGGAGAACTAAACCACTAGTGCGTACTTGGACTTGTAAACCATAGGATGATGTTGTTTTTTTTTACCTTTTATTTTGCTTTCTTTAATTGATATTTTAATAGAGTTTCAATCTTGAATGATTGTTGAGTTGATTTTCCCTTTGAGTGACACAAAGGTTTAGAATCCATTTTTGTAATCCTTGTGGATGAGTGACACACTATGAGGGTTAGACAATGCTAGATTGGAGAGGATCGAGAGGGTGAGTCGAGAGGTAGCGGAGAGTCCCCTTTCCCCTCCAGTATGATTTATCCTACCTCTATGTTCCAAGAGTTCTTTGTGGTCACAATAGAGTGAAGTGTTAAGAGATGAACTCCGCTGGGGCTTAGTTGCTCAAGAGACAAGATGAAACGTTAAAGTAATCCTTAGTATCTGGGGCTTAATTGTGACTAGGGGTCTTTTACCTAGACCAGGGGGTTAGATCTATTTTAGGGAATAGGGTTTATCACTTGGAATCCCTAGAGCTTAAAGAAACCTAACAGAGTGTGAGGTGTCGAGACTAAGAAATTTCTCCACCGAGGCATAGTGTAGGGTTAGTCACGATTAACCTTATATTTTGGGACCGTGTGTTTAAGGATCTCTATGACTCATTATACATTAGTTAGGAGGCATAATTATTGGTATTGCACTTGAAACAATAGTCCTACAGTGAGTAATGTCTGGGTGCCCCATTTATCGTCGATTGCCTCTCCTATATTTTATTTGCGCCTCCTTCTTTTCTTATTTCTATTTGCATTGATTCTTATTCACATCACTATTAATTCATCCTCGTTCTAGTTAAATAGCAATCTTTGTGTTTCTAATCACTGTTCCCTGTGGATTCGACTACCCACTCACTAGGGTATTATTACTTCGACAAACCCGTACACTTGCAGTACATACGCAAAAGGGCGTTGTCAAGTTTTTTTGTGTCGTTGTCAAGTTTTTGGAGTCATTCCTAAAACTTAAGGTCAACCATAACTAACCCTATACTATGCCCCGGTGGAGAAATCTCTCAATCTAGACACCTCACACTGTGTTAGGTTGCGTTAGGCTCTAGGGATTCTAATTGATAAATCCTATTCTCTAAAATAGATTTAACCCTTTGGTCCAGGCGAAAGACCCCTAGTCACAATTAAGCGGCAGATACTAAGGATTACTTCAACGCTTCACTCTGTTGCTTGCGCAACTAAGTTTCAGTGGAGTTTGTCTCTTAGCACTTCACTCTATTGTGACCGCAAAGAATTCTTGGAATATGGAGGTAGGATAAATCACACCAGAGAAATAGGGGACGCTCCGCTACTTCTCGACTCACCCTCTCAACCCTCTCCAATCTAGCATTGTTTAACCCTCAAGGTGTGTCACTCATCCACAAGGATTGCCAAAATGGATTCTCAACCCTAGTATCACTCTAAGGGAAAATTAACTCAACAAGCATTCAAGATTGGAACTCAATTAAAACATCTATTAAAGAAAGCACAATAAAAGGTCAAAGAAACAACATCATCCTAAGGTTTACATGTCCAAATACCCACTAGGGGTTTAGCTCTCCATGGATCAAAATACAATCGTTAATGAAATCAAAAGTAAAAATATACAATCCAAGAATAAAACCCCCTTGGTGTTCATGTCGATGGTCTTGTGGAGTGGACGCATCTTCTACAAAGGTCCCATCGTCAAGCCTAGGGCACAGCTCACTGGATCGGTGTCGATGAAAGCTCCCCCAATAATTCTCTTCCGAAGGAAACGTGATGTCAAAGGCCGTAAACCCCTCCAAAAACCTAGCCAAAGCCTCTTCAAACCCTAGTCACGGGCGCCCCCAAAGGTGGAGGAAAGATAGCCAAAAGATGGAAAAAGATTCTCAAATTGGGCTGAAATCGAGACTTAAATTGGGCTGGAAGAATTTCCACACGCCCGTGTGAATCTCCAGGAAATCAATTTTCTGTGATCTGTGAACAGTAACTGCTACAATAAATTTCTATAATGATTTACTACGTAAACCTGCTATAGTACTCCACCAAAATACTCCCGAATCCACACTCTTTGTCACGCCCTGATCCGCGGGCCCACGGGACGCGATAATCACCACGCAAGAATCCAGAGGAGTGATACCCCGCTACTCAACACTCAGGACGCTGTAAGGCTGACCAATCCACCTGGAATTCAACAATAGTAACAACAACAACAACAACAACAACAACAACAACAACAACAACAACAACAACAACAACAACAATAGGATACAGAAAATATAGAGGTTCACAAATACACAAGGAAACAACACTAACAACAGTAGGAAATGCTAGGACATGAAAGTTTAAGAGTTATTTAGATACTAAACCATGCAACAAAGTTTTCTACACACTAGTGGATCCATAAGTCTTATAATATGTTCTATGACAATAACAACATACATGAACTGAAGGAAAATACAACAGAAGATTGAACAGTAACAAATGCCCAGTACACTGCCACACAGTCACACCTACTACCTACAACAGACTGGGAGGAAGAAAGAGGAATGAGTAACTCAAGTTACTCAGTGAGGGGAGGTTAGCACAACTTTAGTATAAATACACCAACAGTAATAACATTAATAAAACATCAAAATAAAAGCTTTACCAAAACAATACTAGTTTAGAAACATTAACACATATAATAGAGGCCTTCAAAAGGATTAAAATACCATAATAATACCAAGAAAACCATTTTTACCCCAACTAGGGTTTACAACACCAAAACCACAAACATGGTTTTAATAAATAAGCACAATATCCAACACTCACCCAGCATAACGTGGTCTAGAAAACTCTTTAAACCTTCCCCGTGGCCATGGCTAGGTTCAGAGCTGTCAAGGTACTCATGCCCTTAACGTTGACCCATCAGTTTACCAGTTGGTGACTTCAGCTACATGATGAATATCTAGTCAAGGCTCTACACTCCCACCTGAACTGGCCCTTCGTAGTAATCAGTCGGTCATCACTCCACCTCAATAGGCTGGCCGTGGAGACCGCCTACTACAGTAGGATATCACCATACAGTCACCACAATAAACACAACTCCACTCGGAGTATAAAAGTCATCCATATTCATCAATCAACAACACCTCGACCATTATACGAGGACAAGATAAAACACAAGGAAAGCTCAAGCTTTTAACACAATTTAATTTACAAATCCCACACAAGAAACAACATGGTAACCATTTCCTTTCAACCATTTAAAATGAGTTTCAAGCCTTAGATCTCACAAAAT
This sequence comes from Dioscorea cayenensis subsp. rotundata, assembly GCF_009730915.1. Lineage (NCBI taxonomy): Eukaryota > Viridiplantae > Streptophyta > Magnoliopsida > Dioscoreales > Dioscoreaceae > Dioscorea > Dioscorea cayenensis. The sequence continues at coordinate 9,170,824 of NC_052486.1, forward strand.
CAATGATTTCCACAACAAATCTCAAGTTTCATACAAAATAAGGATTTCACAAACTCATGGACATATATATATATATATATATCTATATCAATCACAAATCCAACAATAACAAATCAAAAGCCAAATAAGACATCCAAGATTTTCTCGAAATGGCGATTTGTCTTCCTCGCTAGCTACTCCTCGGCTAAATCTGTGCCTTGAGCCAAGACTTCTCCTTGCCAAAGTATAACAAAACACAACAATAACTAACAAATAAAACAAAACACACAAGAAAAACCCTAAGTTTTCTAACAAAGAACCCTAATTCGATCCTAGGGTTAGCTCAAAGCTAGGTCTAAAGGTTAGCAATGAATTCCTGAGCGTTTTAGCTTCACTCTAGTCCAAAGAAATCAAAGAAACAACTAAATATTGGCGGTGCTACAGTAACCATGAAATTACTACAGTAAAACTGTCCCTTATACTATGATTTTCTCCCAATTTACAACACCAATTCAAGAAATTTCTTCACAAACATTCTCTTACATGAACAACAAGTTAATGGCTTAAATTTGAGCAATTAAACAACTAAATCCATGGAGAAATCTAGGTTTTAAAAAAAAATCTGAAAACAAGGAAATACATGAAGAAAATACGGTATAAAACATTAAATCCAAGCTTACCAAGTTCAAGAGTGTGGGAGGAAGGGAAAGGACACTTGGTTCACCAAAAAACCTCGCCGGAAAAATTTTAGGATTAAAGAAGGGTTCGGCCAAACTAGGGAAGAAAAAGAACAAAGGAAGAAAGGCTTGTAGAGAAAAAAAATTCGTGTTGCTATAGTAACAGACTTCTACAGTAACATACCACTATAGGATCGGACTGCTACAGAACCAGACCGCTATAGTATTGGGCTGAAAAATCTATAGAAATGGACTGGTTCAATCTACAGTAAAAACTGGTTATAACACTCTTCATCGGGGCAACTTAAATGGGCACACGTCTACGCTGTAGATTACGTTACATCTTCAAATAAAAGTACATTTGACGATAAACTTGCTAGCTTTGCACAAATCAGAACACAATGAGTATGACTACCTTTGTGCCACTCCAATTTGCATATTTCCTTGAACATAACGAAGGTTGGCACACACTCACATGTCTTTGATCACAACTTGTGCCTTCACATTTGTTCACTCCAAGATATTATCAACTAAGTGCACTTACTATCTACTTTGGCTTCTTTATTCTATATTTGTCTCCACAACCCTACATGCACGAAAGAACACAAATACACATGTATTAGCGATAAAATCTGAGAAAAGTAATGCTCATCGTAAAAAAAGAATACTTTTTATTACTAATACATAAGAACTTATCATAGTTCCTAGGGGTTCTTGGCTTCAAACCAATCCAAGAAGACAAGGAAGAAAGCAAATTCTACCGGTGCTATAGTAGAGCTACGGTAGTCCAGAAAACAAGGAGGAAGAAGGTTTATGAATTCCACAAGGTCGAAGGAATACTATGCCATGCAAACACACCTCTCAAGTTCCACCAATAATAATCAAGAAGAATGACAAAGATCAAGCTCTAATATAAGCTCTCAATCTAACTCCTCATCCAAACAATGAAGGAGGAAGGGGGGATGAGAGCTTACATTGAGCAAAGAATGGATTGATCTTTAAGCTGCACAATCAAGCCAAGAGATCATCTAAAACCAACCTTTAATCTCCAAAGAGTAGTAAGGGATGAGAGGACAAGAGGACAAGAGGGTGAGAGAGAAGAAACCAAGAAAGAACCACTCAAAACGGGCTTAAAAAACATACACACAGTTGCGCAGCTTGGTGTGCGAACCGTGTAGGAAGCCACACACCCACCAGGCCATGGTGTGTGGCCTAGTGTGCAGCCCGCACAAGAGGCCCCACCCTCCCAGGTAGGGCTATACGGCCTGTGCACAACCCACACACCTTTAGCACTCCGGCTATGCTCTCCAAAGAGTTTGGCAAGTCATACCAAGCTAAATACAAAAAGAACTCTACTAAAACATCTATTCAATACACAAGAAAAGACTGAAATACCACAAAATCAAACAAGAACACTAGGGCTTTCATCTCGATAGAATTCAAGGAATTAAAAAAACGCAATTTGATTCAAATAATATGGATTGCAATTAAGAAACAATTAATGCATCAAGATCTACAACCAATGTCAAAATAGACCCGAGAGTTCATCTATGCCCTTGCATCTACAAAATTACTTCTCCATTAATGGGGAACAATAATCCAATCCAAATGAAATAAAATACATAAAGAATAATAAAATTCTCTCAATGCTCGCAATCTCTTTAGAAGGATGAAGTTGTTCGAAGATTCCCCAATATCGCCTCCGAGATCTCTCCATGAATGGCTCCCTTGAAGCCTTGAACCTTTGTCTAGTCTTTCCCTTTTGCTTTCTTCCCCCAAAGAAGATATGTAGTAGAAGGCCTCCAAATAGCCACCCAAAGGGGCGGCCAAAGAGTAGAGAAGATGATCCCCCAAAACCCTACTTTATGGGCATTCATAACTCAAAAATAGGGGGTTCTTACGTCTATAAGAGGTCCTTATGGCCAGATGCTTACGGGTGTAACAGTGCTCGTAAGCTTCTTGGATTTGGTGTTTCACCCGTAATAGTGCCTGTAATAGTGATTTGTTTCAGTACTGTGAATACTACACTATTCCAATAATCACCTATAATAGTACCTGTAAGCCAGACTGTAAATCACTCTAAAAACTCTGTGTTTCTTCCCAAATTAGCTCAAATCTCCTCAAACTCATTCCTCTTGAACTAGATATCCTCATTCTAGCCTGAATATGAAATAGAAGCAAATTAAGCACCAAATGCAATCATATATTGAACAATTACATGCACAGTGCTATAAATAATAATATTGAAATACATTCATTCAAGCATTATCATATAGTAAAATTTAAATAACAAACAATATAAGTAAAATACCATGAAATACAAAAAATTATCAAAATTAAGCGAGGTTAAGGAAATATGAGAAATATTTAAAAATCAAAATAACAATTAGAATAAATAAAATAACAATGCAAAATTAAAGTATTTGAACAATGTTGTTGATTATGGGGAAAGTTTAATGGCAAACAAATAAATTTAAATATCACTCACTAAATGAGAAATTAAGAAGATTATGGGCACTTTTGGTGGGCAGAATAAAAAGTATAAGATAGGATAAGCTACCATATCTTATTCTTATTTTTTTTGTTTGGTGAACCAATATGATGTGATAGTCTTATCCTATTAACCCACTTATCCTACCGATCATTTGATAACTAATCTTATAGGGAGGGTCAGAGTAGAAATCTTTAGAATGTGATTATAAAAATTTATTTTTTTACCCTTTTACTTGATCTCTCTCCCTCATTAAGGGGTTCACTGTATCTCATATGTATGTCATATTCTTTCAATCGTCACAACCTAGCTACGCCTTGGATGAGAAGCCTCTCAACCATGAGATTAGCTATAACATAGAAGTTAATTTTGTCAATTTACATACAATTCATATCATATCCTACCATTATCTAGTCCACTTCAAATATAAAATAATATAACAAAATGCCCACATCTTTACCTATTTCTATTAAGTCCTCATATCCTATCTACTTTTATCCAATCCTTTTCACCAAATGGGTCCTAGAGAATGCAAAGGATATATAGAAAGAAATTAAATAACAAATAATATAAGAAAATTATCACTAAATGAATAATTAAAAAAATTAAACAATAACAAACAAAATAAGTAACATATCACTTAATGCAAAATTAACAAAATTAAACAAAGCTAACAAAATACGAGAGAAATTAAAACTTCAAAATAATAATTAGAATAAATAAAAAAAACAATGCAAACTTAAAACAATTAAACAATTCTAATTGATTATAGGTAAAATTAAATGCCAAACAAAATAATAAAAATATCACTCACTTAATACAAAATTAAGAAAATCAAAAGATGCTAAGAGAAGAAAATTAAACAAACAATTTTAAGTAAAATACTTGAAATAAATGCAAAATTAACAAAATTAAATAGTGCTGAGGAATCTAAGAAAACATTTAAAATTTAAAATAATACTTGAAATAAATAAAATTACATTAAATGTAAAATTAAAATTTTTAAATAAAGCTAATTGATTATGTGGAAAATTAAATACCAAAGAAAAAAAATTTGAAAGTCACTCACGTAACAATAAAAGATTAAAAAAAATGTTAAAGAATTATAGGTAAAGTGAAAATAACAAACAAAATAAATAAGTTAATATTAAAATAATTGACTACAATTAAAATAATTGACTATAACTCTGAAAGGGAATTATATCATAACTAATAGAGTAAAATTAATATAATTGCATGGCTTTAGCAAATAAAACAATAATGACCAATTTATTGCTTAAAATTCAGAATTATGTAACCAATATAAATTTAGAACTAACCTTACTAATTAGAGATTATTTAAAGGTTTAAGATCAAAGACAGAAACTAATAGTGCTTAGGAAAAATTTAAGAGTTTTAGACCTTAAGTGTTGAGAGAATTGGAGTAGGGATGGCAACGGGTAGGGTATGGATAGGGTATGTCAAAACCCTTACATGTACCCATAACCCTTACCCTATACCTGTATCCTTACCCGTATCTTTCAGGGGGAAAAATCATATCCTGACCTTTATCCGTAATGTATGGGTATACCAGCTTACCCGTTGTTCAAATTACGAAATTAAATTGACATAACAATAATAATAATAATAATAATAATAATAATTGATGTAGACTAATTCAAATATCTATTAACCACGTAATACCACACTATCTCACATTATACCCACTATCTCGAACACGTAGTATTTACGTAACTTTTAATCATACATCTATAAATAGCCTCCCTCATTTAAATGAGAGGAAGGTTTTTCGGGGAGACATCAAAGGAAGACCAGCATTTATTCTCCACTGACTAAAGAAGGAAGAGACTCCAACTCCTTTTGTTTGACCTCCAAGTTTGAAGTTCTACAAGTTCAATGTCTTCAAGACATCACACAAGGTTACCTTCGTGTAGTCTCTTCAATCATGGCTAATGCCACCAAAGAAGTCTTAGACATCATGCTCTCAGATGGCTACTACTCAAGATGAAATGATTCCTCAAAGTGAAAACCTTCAAAAACAATTAGTGGTTCTACCTAAGCCCTCAAGAGATACGATGCCAATGATTCCTTAAGCGAATATGAAGCGCTTAAAAAGAAGTTTGATGAAAAAAATAGAAAGTTGGATGATTTAATGCTCTTTGTCCAACAAGACTTACCTCAAGAAACACTCCCATCCAACTTCTATTTTATGGGAGCAAGCTATGGAACAACAAGAGCAAGGTAATCCACATCCTCATTACCAAGAGAGTGTTGAACCTCCACTAGCCGGAAAAAATACAGAAAAAAAACCCAAGAGATGGTAGAAAGCAGCTACAAAAGAGAATCGAGAAGATTTGAGAGAGATGAGGAGGAATCTACCTTTAGCATAAAGGAAGAAGCTAATCTAAAAAAGATGATTGAACACATTTTGGAACAGAAGAAGCTGGTTCCTATTGAGGGAACAACACAGAGAATTAAGGTTCCTTTCGTCAAGGAAATCATGGTAAAGCCCCTACATAAAAAATTCAAGATGCCACAGCTAACAACTTACTCTGGAAAGGGTGACCCTCACAACCATATGCAAAACTATAAGGCGGTGATGTTTCTTCATGGATGGGAGGACGCAATCATGTGCAGAGCATTTCCACTTACTTTAACTGAGCATGCACGCATATGGTTTAATAATCTAAAGGAAGGATCAATTTTAAACATTACTTAGTTGAGGAAGGAATTTATAGATGCATTCCTCATCAATGCTAGTAGAAAGAAGGAGGCTTTATACCTTCTAACCATTAAACAAGAAGAGAAAGAGAGCCTGAAGGACTATGTTAAAATATTCCATGCCGTTGAATAGAAGTATAGGATCAAGCCATAGTGGAAGTATCAGGAATGCTTCAAGGGACAATATCAAGAGATTTTCAAAAATCCCTTTCCCTAGATCAAACCTACTCTTGGAGATCAGTTCAATTGGGCTGATAAGGTTATTCTTTCGCAGGATGTCATGAGGCACATCAATGCTGGAAATAGAGATAAGAAAAGAAAAGATAGAGATGAAACAAATGATGAAGAGAGAAAGATTGGAAGGGGAAATAAACACAGAAAAGTTCCAAAACTCAAATTTGAGAACTTCAAACCTTTGAGCCAACAACGTTCTACCATCCTAGCAAGTATAGAAGGATCTGGACTCCTTACCTTTCCTGTTAAGGCAAACAAGACGATGGGCAAGTTTACAGATGCATACTGTAGGTTTCACAAAACCCATGGACACACAACTGATAGATGTAGAGAACTAATTAATGAGATTGAATCTCTAGTGCACCAAGGAAAGCTTAACAAATTTGTCTACTCAGAAGCACGGAGAAACGAGAAACTGTCTTACTCAAGAAAGGAAAGATATAAAGATAACAAGGGGATGAATGATAAAAAAGATTCCAAGACAAGGGAGAAAACCCCCACTTTAGACAACAAGCCATCTCACCCAATAATACATGATATTATTCGGGGTGAAACCTTAGCAGGTGAGACCTTTTCATCAAGGAAGGCTTATGCAAGGCAAGCTTATGAAGTTGATAACATCATGAAAACACAAGATAATAAAGAACCTATTACTTTTACTTTCGAAGATCAAGGAGATATAGTCATGCCCCATGATAATGCAATGGTTATTTCAGCAACTATTATGAAGTTCCCAGTAGAAAGAATTCTCATTGATAATGGGAACTCTGTAAACCTTATCTATTGGAACTGCTTTGAGAAGATAAATTTATTGTATAGTAGATTAAAGAAGGTGTCATCCCCACTGTTTAGCTTATCAGGAGAATCAGTCCCTATCATGGGATCAATCCAGTTGCCGATCACATTCAGTGAGGAACCACATCATATTACAAGAATGGCAAATTTTATGGTATTTAAGTCCGTGTCACCAGCTTCCAATGCAATCCTAGGAAGGCCTTTGCTTAATGACATGAGAGTTGTGCTCTCTTCAAGCTATTTATTAATGAAGTTTCTGACCTCAGGAGAAATAGGGCAAGTAAGAGAAGATCAAAAGAAAGCTCATAGCTGTTATATATCTCCCATCAAAGGGAAACAATTGTTAAGGGATGAAACCTTGGCAATCTCAAAATACTCAGCTGATAAGCCAAAGCCTGTGGAAAAAGCATAACCTGTGAGGTTAAAAGATGACGATCCAGATAAGGTCACTTACTAAGGAAGTGGAATGATGGACGAAGTAAAAAAGAGAAGTGGTCGCTTGCCTAAAAAAGAATGTGGACGTATTCATGTGGACACTAGCGGATATACCAGGCATGAGTTTGGGGGTGATTTCTCATCACTTGAATGTGGACCCGAGTATAAATCCAATTAAGCAGAAAAAAAGGATATGGCACCTGAAAAACAACATGCTCTAGAAGAAGAGGTAGATAAACCAATTTAAGCTGATTTCATTGAAAAGGTCTAATACCCAGAATGGCTTGCCAATGTTGTAATGGTGAAGAAATCAAATGGGAAATGGAGAGTATGTGTAAACTTCACTAATGTTAACAAAGCTTGTACAAAAGATTCATATCCTTTACCAAGAATTGACAAGTTAGTGGATGAGATCTTAAGCTATGAGTTTCTAAGCTACACGGATGCTTTATCAGGATATCATCAGATAAAGATGAATCCCTCTGACAAAGAAAAGACTACTTTCATCCCTAAGAAAGGACATATTGTTACAAAGTAATTCCTTTTGGAATAAAAAAATACAGGAGCAACCTATCAAAGAATGGTAAACAAGTTATTCAAACATCTTTTAAGAACCTGATCTTCTATAAAGGAGGAGATGAATGGTTCGCACCTTAAACTTTCATCCTACGGGGGAATGAAAATACATATCTTAAGAAGCTGCTCTTCTATGAGAGAAGAGATGAACAGTTTGTACTTTAAACTTTCATTCCACAGGGGAATGAAAGTACAAATCTTAAGAACCTGATGTTCTATGAGGGTAGAGATGAATGGTTTGCACTTTAAACTTTCATTCTATAGGGGAATGAAAGTACACCTCTTAAGAATCTGATCTTCTATGACGGAAGAGATGAACGGTTCACACTTTAAATTTTCATTCTATGGGGGAATGAAGCTACACATCTTAAGAACCTGATCTTCTATAAGGGAAGAGGTGAATAGTTCATACTTTAGATTTTCATTCTACAGGGGAATGAAAGTACAAATCCTAAGAACCTGATATTCCATAAAGGGTCCATTTCTTAAATATTCATTTTACGGGGAATGAAAGAACACATATTAAAAGCCTGATGTGTTGTCTACACATCGAAAGAGATAACACCAAAGCTCAAATAAGCAAGAAAAGTCAAGTTATTCCTCCAAAAGAAAGCCGATAACAAATATTTTCCACACATATGATGCCAACCTATGAGCAAGTTGAAGTAACAACAAACTATTAAGCTCTAAATAAGGAATATATAAATAACCACTTTTATTGATAGTTTACATCTCATCATTAATCCCTAAATAAGAAAAATATAAATAATCATTATAAAAGCAAAAAACTTATGGTGCAGGAAGTACAGGACATTCATGACGCACAGGGGAAGGTATCTCATCAAAAATTTGTTCCTCATCCAAACCCTGCAAAGCTAAGATCTCATCATCATGACCTTCGGAGGAGACACCATTCTTCCCAGAAAACTCCCAAGGGCTGATAAGATCATCTAAGTCATCATGATGGCTAGAATTTAGAGAGATAGTAACATCCTCCTCAGTGGGATCCAAATTCCTTTGATAAGTGCTTGTGTAATAGTAATACGAAGTATTATTTTCTTGCAATGAGCATTACTTTTCTCAGATTTTATTTTTCATATATGTGTATTTGTGTTACATTTGTGCATGTAGGGTTGTGGAGACAAGTATGGAAGAAAGAAGCAATAGTAGATCGTAAATACATGTTGTTAATGAAATCTTGGAGTGAACAAACGTGAATACACAATTTATGCTCAAATACATATGAGTTTGTGCCAACCTCCGTTGTGCTCAAGTGAACATGCAAATTGGAGGGGCACAAATTAATGTAGCAAAATTATAGTAGCAGTACTATAGCTGATTACCGCAACAAATTACTGTAGCAAATTACTGTTCACAGGCCGCTGAAAAATCGATTGCTACAGATTCACATGGGCGTGTGGAAATTCAACACGCCCATGTGGATGCCTGATTCCAGCCTATTTAAGTTGTGATTTTTAGCCGTTTTGATAATTCTTTTCCCATCTTTTGTCCATCTCTTCAGCATCTTTGGAGGCGCTTGCGGCTAGAGTTTAGAGGACTTTGGTAAGGCTTTTGGAGTGGTTCTACGACTTCCAACTCCGTGTTCCTTAGGAAGAGAGTTATTGGGGGAGCTTTCATCAGCATCGATTCTGCGAGGTGTACGCTAGGCTTAATGAGGGAACCTTTGGAGAAGACGCGGCCACAACACAAGACCATCGACACGAATACCAAGGGGGTTTTACTTATGGATTGCATGTTTTTACTTTCGATTTCATTATTGATTGTATCTTGCTCCACGGAGAGCTAAACCCCTAGTGGGTACTTAGACTTGTAAACCCTAGGATGATATTGTTTCTTTGACCTTTCTATTATGTTTCTTTAATTGATGTCTTTAATTGAGTTCAAATCTTGAATGCTTGTTGAATGGATTTTCCCTTAGAGCCTACATTGGCAATCCTTGTGAGTGTGTGGCACACTTTGAGGGTTAGATAAAGCAAGATTGGAGAGGGTCGAGAGGGTGAGACGAGAGATATTGGAACGTCCTCTTTCCCCTTCAATGTGATTTATCCTACCTTCGTGTTCCAAGAGTTCTTTGCGGTCACAATAGAGTGAAATACTAAGAGAGGAACTCCGTTGGGGCCTAGTTGCGCAAGCAACAGAGTGAAGCGTTGAAGTAATCCTTAGTGCTAGGGATCTTTTGCCTAGACCAAAGGGTTAGATCTATGTTAAGGGAATAAGGTTTATCACTTGGAGTCTCTAGAGCTTTAAGTAACTTTTCACAGTGTGAGGTGTTGAGATTGAGCGATTTCTCCGCCGGGGCATATTGTAGGGTTAGTCACAGTTGACCTTAGATTTGGGACCGTGTATGTTAGAATTTTCATGACTCATTAAGCATCAGTAAGGAGACATAATAGCTGGTTTTGCACTTGAAGTAATAGCCCTAAGCGGAGCAATGTCAGAGTGTCCCACTTTCTATCGATTGCCTTGCCTCTCATTTTTTATAGCATCTCTTTGTTCTTATTCTTTTTATTTCTTTTCATATTGATATTGTTCACACTACTATCGATCCATCTTCACTTTAGTTAAATAGCAATCCTTGTGTTTCTGATCACTATTCCTTTTGGATACGACTACCCAGTCACCAGGGTATTATTACTTCACCAAACCCGTGCACTTGTGGTACATACACAAAAGACGTTTGTCATCCTCCAAGGTAAAGGTTCAACAATGGAGTTAGTCTTTGAAAAGAATAACTTGGGATAAGCACGATTATGTTCCTTCTCAAGAAAGCTCTCGAGCAAGATAAAAGACAGTCTTACTGAAGGTAATACCAATTACATATTTCCTTTGATAACAATTCAAAGGCTCACGATATTCTCGGATAGCAGTAGCATGGATAGATTCTCGCTCAGCATCTAAAGTCTGACAAAAGGGAAGATATCTCATCCTTCAAGGTGGAAGTATCTTGTCGTTCAAAAGCTAAATATTTCTTAAGAAAAGTGATAGTCGAACATAAAGATGAAACTTTATCTCCGAGTCTCTTATTCTCATCATTCAAGGTGGAACACTTAGATGTGTACCCTCTCAAACTAACGAGTTCCACCTCTGAAGTTTGAAGGTGGGAGGTAATCTCCTTGTTGTGTTTTCGAAGGTCCTCAATAGTCAACTGCAACTTCTTCTAATGAATATTTGAATCTTCTAAGAGCTGATACAATAATCTCATCAACCCAAACGCCAAAGATGAACATTGAGCAGCCTATTTTCAATAAAGAAAAAGACATCAAAAATTAAATTATCCGAAAAGAAAAGGTAAAACAAAAGAGATAAATACCTCAACCAAAAGTCGTTCAGTGACATCTGTATTTCCTGGCATATTGGCAAAGTAAGATTCCTCATCTCATAGAAGAATAGAACAATACATCAATCTAGAAGCCACCCCAGATTGAGTAACACTGTCTATATCAACTAAACTAGGAAACCTTAAATGTTCCCCTTTTAGAGTACTTCCAAGTTTAGCATAATACTTATATATCCGATGAATTACCTGAGGTGGTTCCATAGATGGAAAGGTTAGATTAACACCTAAAAGAGACTCAGAATGTAGTTCTCTTCTTTCACGACATGAAACCACAAGGTTTTTAGATGATAATAAGGGGTTAGAACCCTTTAAAGCATTATAGCTGGCTTTATTTCGAAGGTTAGAACACTTGCAAGTGTCAAGGTTAGAACCCTTGAAAACATCAAGGTTAAAACCTTGGGGAGCATCAAGATTTGGGTTAGAACCCCTTGTGGAAGCCTTAACAACTTCAGAATCGACAAGGTTAGCACCTTTGGACGTAGGAGACTTCAATCTTTTTGGAGGAGGAGACACACCTAACATAAGAACATGAGAAGATCTGGGTTGAGAAAGTTTTGAAGCCTCATTGTCTCGAGCACGGTTTTGTTGACCCGTTTGGAGAGTAGCAAATGCAGAGTTTTTGGATACCATATCTATAAAAAAAAGCATGAAAACATCTACTGAATGTCACAATCAAATATATTCCTTTAAAAAAGAAAAAAAATCACCAAGGCTCGAATTAGTCTCTTTGGCTATAGCATCAGCATGAGAAGATGAAAGATAAGAAGAATAAGAGGACAATGAAGGAGAAGGAGCGAGAATACCCCACCCTGCTGCCTTAAGTTAGAAGGGGTCATAAGTGTACTGATATTATGATAGGAACTCTCAATGACACGAATCTCAAGAGCAAATTTCTCTCTAAGTGGGCCATAGGGTTTTCTTGAAACCCTTTTTCTATTCCAACACCATTTGTAAGGACATTTCCAAGCACCTTAAGGGGGGTAAACAAGAACCCATTTGTCTTCATAATTTTTTATAGGAAGAAGATCATCAATAAGGAAAGTAGAAGTCCCATGGAAGACATGATGAACATACTTATCTTACAAGGTTGAAGCTCAAAAAAGAGATGAAAAAGGTTGACTATGACCCTATGCCCACTTATAAAGCAGAAAATATTAAATCTTATAAGAAACCTCCAGGAGTTCGAATGAAGTTGAGTAGGAGATAGCTTGTTAAGCTTCAAGAATTCCTTGATGAAGGAGGGCATAGGAAAGCGAATGACCCTATAAAGCAACGCCTCATGAATAGCAAAAGACATACCAGGGGCAAAACAAAAAAGACAACCATGATCACCAAGAAGACTAATTCTCTAGTCGGAAGAAATGGAATACTTAGCCCTGAAACTTTGAACATCACCATCATTAAGAGAGGTAGGAAGACAGGCGCCTATCACGAAATGAGATTGAGGTCTAAAGGATGTAACAAGTCTACTAGTTTGCTTTGTTCGAGCCATGACAAGGTGATGCTAAAAAAAATAATATATATATATATTACATAATTAATTAATTAAAAAAGAGGGATGGCAGAGAAGGTTGCCTGAAGAAAAAAATGTGTATATATAATATATACATATATTATTAATTAATTAATTAATTAATTAATTAGATATATATATATATAATCTTTAGGATGTTGTCGGCTGAAGAAAGGAAAAGGAAATTAACTAATTAATTAATGAAAAATAATAATAATAATAATAATAATAATAATAATAATAATAATAATAATACCTCCAAACTTCAGAGAAACAAAATAACTTGCAAAAATCTTTGATGACCATGGGAAGAATGACTGAAAAAATACATTAACTCAGCTGCGATGCCAGAAATCTTTAACCCAATGGAGGTCGTACGATTCTAAAAGTGGGGTGGAGACTTCCTTATATAGAGGTCGAAAGATAGAGTTTAAATTTGAGTTGAACTCAATAGATAAATCTTTATCCAATGATAAAGATAAATTCAAGCATATTAGAGCTTTATCCAACCATATTATATAGATAGAGATAAATTTAAATTTGTTGTATCTATTTGTGGATAAATTCAAATATTATTATTATTATTATTATTACAAGTTTAAAAGGAGTTTGAAGCAGATAAAGACTTATTTCCATCTTTAGGATTCTAACCTAAAGATAGAAGTAGGGAGCAACTTATGTAGAATAATTCAAACTTCTATTAACCAGTTAATACCCCACTATCTCACATCACACCCACGATCTCAAACATGTGAAATATTTACGTATTTTGTTAATCATACATCTATAAATAGTCTCCCTCATTTAAATGAGAGAAAGGTTTTTTGGGGTAGACATCAAAGGAATACCAGCATTTATTCTCCACTGACTTAGCAATCTAGTGTTTGTGGGGAATATTTCCAACACTGTTACAAGTCTTGGCATCTGAAGAAGGAAGAGACCCAACTCCTTTTGTTCGACCTTCAAGTTCAAAGTTCTATAAGTTTAAGGTCCTGACAACGCCCCTTGCGTATGTCCCGCAAGTGCACGGGTTTGTCGAAGTAATAAAATCCCAGGTGAGTGGGTATCATATCCACAAGGAGTAGGGAGTAAAAAATACTTAAATTATTTCTTAACTATTGAAGTATGAATAGTGATTTGTGTGAGAAGATGTAATGCAAACAAAAGTAAGAGAGACAAGAGAGAGAGAAAAGAGCAAGTAAAGGAGAGATAAGGTAATCGATAAAAATGGGGTACTCGGATATTGATCCGCCTAGGACAATCGTTTCAAGTGCAAAAACCCTCTAATATGCTTCCTAACTAATGTATTAATGAGTCGTGGAGATCCTTTAATACACGGTCCTAAATCTAAGGTCAACCATGCCTAACCCTATACATGTCCCGGAGGAGAAATTGAACAATCTCTCAACCTCGCACTCGTATAGAATTGCAATGAGTTCTAGGGATTCCAAGTGATAAATCCTCTTCCTATATTTAGACTTAACCCTTTGGTCCAGGCGGAAAGTCCGTAGTCACAATTAAGCCCTAGATGCTAAAATCACTCCAACGCTTCACTCCATTTCACTGATAACTAAGCCCCAGCAGAAGGTCATCCTTATCCTATTCATTCTACTATGACCACAAAGAACTCAAGGAATTGGAGGTAGAATAAATCACAATGGAGGGGAAAGGGGACGCTCCGCTACATCTCGACTCACCCTCTCAACCCTCTCCAATTTAACTTTGTCTAACTCTCGTGGTGTGTCACTCACTCACAAGGGTTACCAACAAGAACTCTCAATCCTAGTGTCACTCTAAGGGAATATTCATACAATCAATGCATTCAAGATTAGAACTCAATAAAAACATCAATTAATGGAGGCATAATAAAAATGTTCAAAGAAACAATTACATCCTAGGGTTCACAATCCAAATACCCACTAGGGGTTTAGCTCTCCATGGAGCTAATTACAATCTATGAAATCGAATGTAAAAAACAAAGAATCCATAGAAAACCCGTCGATGGTCGTGACGGTGGCCTTGTGGAGGGTCCTCTACTCGTCCAAGGGTCCCTTTGTCCGGCATAGGATACACCTCACCGGATCGGTGCCGACAAAAGCTCTCCCACTAACCTTCTTCCAAATGGAGCGCGATGTCAGAGTCATAGAACCTCTCCCAATCCCTAGCCAATACCTCTCAAAACTCTAGCCACAACCCTCTCTCAAGTTGGGGAAAAGATGGAGAAAAGAATCCTGAAATCAGGCCTAAAATCGGCCTTAAATAGGGCTGGAATGGGGAATCCACACGCCCCATATGAATATTTCACACGGCCCATGTGGAATTAACGCACGGGCGTGTGGAATTTCAACATACCCGTATGGCTTCTCTGAATAACTCCTTCTTCAGCAGACCATGAACAATACCTGCTACAGTATTTGGCTACAGTACCGGTCCGAAACACTCCCGAAACCATGCTTTCATCGAGGTAATGTAAACGGGTACACGTTTACATCGTAGATAGCTTTGCTTCTTCAATGAACGGCCGCATTGGTGGAGATCTTGTTACACATGCACAAGCCGGAATACTTAGAATGTGACTGCCTCTATGCCCCTCCAAATCATTGTGCCAGCTTGAATACAAGGAGGTTGGCACACATTCTAGTATCTTGAACCCGACTTATGTCTTCGCGTTTGAACCTTCTCAAGATTTCCTCCAAATGGTGCACTCACGATCTACATTGGCTTCTTTCTATAAGATTCGGCTTCACAACCCTAAATGCATGAAAGTAACATAAATACACACATATTAGCATTAAAACCTGATAAAAGTAATGCTCATCATAAGGAAAGAATACTTCGTATTCTTATCACACAAGCACTTATCAGGTCCCCAATAAATTCACTATTGTATTCTGGCAACAACAATAATAATAGCAAAAAAAAATTTCATAATCCATTACAATACAATGTTTGTAAATTATATGCAATTGATTTTTATTAGCATCTTATTTTCCAATTGATTTATTATCCGTACCTGTATCCATACTCAATTATAGGTATACCCGTCGGATAGGGTACATATTGCCATCTTTAAATTGGATAAATTGGTATGAGATTAGTTGGGGGATGATGGGCATATATAGAATCTGAAATAATAACAATAATAATAATAATAACAACAATAATAATAATAAATATATTTTTTATTAATGTTGCAATAGTCAAAAATAAAAAATAAAAATTAAATACCAATGGTTGACCTGCTAGGAAGGCTAGACAAGCCACCCCACCATTAGTCAGTGGCTTTATAGTCGTTAGGCTAAGTTGTAACCCAAGTTTGACCCATTGGGCCTCAGTTGGCAAAGCCAGACCTATAACTAGGCCCATTATAATACGGGCTGGTTATCATATGACAGTTCAACCTGCCAGGTTATTGAACTTGTCCGAGTTGGGTTTTGTTTTTGTTTGTATTTTTGTTATTTTTTATTATTTTTTGGCTTATGCCCCTCTTGTCCTTTTATTTGAACTTATAATTTTCATAATTACAAATCTTTTAGCAGTTTGATAGTTGTTGGTGGGGATGGTTCTTTGAGCAATAGAGAAGAAGAGATAAGAAAGAAAATAATGCACAAGTCTTTAAAGCGTGGGAAACACTTTCCTTTAGGCTTAATTTGCGTCCACCTAATTTCAAACCTTTGATGCAAAATGGATTGAATGGAAAATTTTCTTTAGGATACAATGAAGACCCTTGAGTATCGTTTGCACTTCCAAACTCAAACAAAGACAACGATGGCTTTTACAAAGTAAAAGTTTGCTTCTATCTTTTGTGCACTCAAAGAACAAAGCAAATAAATTTGTGAAGAGTTTGTTTGTCGTTCAATTGACTTGAATGATGGTAGGAGATTATTTTTATATAAATGAAGTTGTGTTTAGAAAAGAGACACACCGCTTCAATAATGAGTGTCATTCAAAAAGACACACTACTTCAATACACCACTTTATTAAAGAGACACACTATTTCATTAATGAGACACACCACTTCACTAATGAGACATCTTTTCAAATAAAACAACCATTCATTAATTAATGAAATTACAAATGACAACTTCTCATTAGTTGTATTACAAGTGGTGCTTATTAGATTAGTGTCTTTTGGAGTTTTAACTACCCTTAGTGTAGTGTGGTGTCTTAATGAACAGACATAGATAAATTCCTATATAATTTTTCACATAATGAAATAATTAATAGATACACCTCTTCATTTTTAAAATCCCTCACAATAGTTATTTCATTAGGCCTACTAGCTAGTGGTGTCAAACGGGCCGGGCCAACCCAGCACGGCCCGGGCCCAGGCCAGCCCGGGCACTGTGCGTGTCCGGGCCAGCCCGCCCATGGCTTTGTCATGCCGGGCAGGCACGGCCTGCAAATGTTAGAGGATCGGCCCAGCACCAGACACGGCCCACTTTGGCAGGGCTAGTGTTGTGCCGGCCCATTAAATATTAAAATCTTTTATGTTGTATTTTCTTCAACTAAACAATCTTTTGTGTTGTAGTTTAGTGCTGGCCCATTAACACAAAGTTTTAACTTGTTTATAGTTTTAATTAACAAGTGGGTTGAGTTTGATTCAGATTAATGACTTAATTTTTAAGTTTTGTATTATTATAAGATAATATTAAAACAAAGTTTTGTAGCTATTACTCATGAGCTAGTTCCAAGTCTCCAACAAACCAAAAGATTTTTATTCTTTGTGCTATATAAATAAATTTCCAAAACAAGGCTTGTCCTTCAGGTTGGAAGGTCTATGCATAATAAAAAAAAACTCTGAAAATTATAACACCAAAAAGCTCCATATGTATATAAGATATATATATACATATATGTATTTGAATATGAAGATGAGCATTGAGCATAAATATGTAGTTAGTTTTCATGAGGAATCTTTAAATATGTAGAACAGAACTTGAGACATTTGAACTACAATGAACTATAAAAAGATGCTTAAATTCAATATGAAATTCCCTTGCCACCAAATTCTCCAACCAATCTCAAAAATATTTTGCAGAGCATTACCATTCCACCATCCCTTACTCAAAGCCTCCATCACCTTGCTTCTAATCCAACTTGACTCCAACCTTCACTTCAACTCAACTCCACTCCATCTTAATCTTCAATCCTTCTGAACAAACATCATATGAACCTTCTCCATCTCCATCTGGTCTTTCCCTGCATCCACAAGCTATAACAATCTCCCAACCACTCATGGAGGCAAAAATAAGGTACAATTAACACTGGAAAAGAACACCATAGAGATGAATCTAGAGATGATGAGCATGATGCATAGCTAGTTCACATTGCAACTAATGCTAAAGCAAGGACAATTGCTAGTTCTAAATAAATCAAAGAAAAACCATAGCAACAACCTAAAGAAGAAAAAGCAGCAACAACAATGGAGCTCTAGCTCTTCATTCTCAACACCATCTCCTTCATCCTCACTCGGATCTTGCCCTTTCATCTTTGTCTTCGATCGATTCCTTGCCCACAAACTCCTAATCGAGCACGGCTACATCTTCTCCGACCGGCGACCGCGCAACCCCACCTCTCTGATCTGCGCCACCTGTTGTTCCCCCCTCGAAGCCCCACTCCTCCCGTCGCAGCCTGCCCGCTCCTTGCCGTTCCCCTTGGCGGCAGCATCAAGCACGATCCCGTTCCTGAGCCCACTCTAGTGCGAAGTGCAGCAGCATCGAGCTCGGCAAGGTTAATGAGGGGGCTGCTGTTGAAACCATGTAAGACTGTGCGGGGAGGCAAACCCTAATGAGAAATCAAAAATTAGAATGCAACTGAAGTCAGTGAAGTCACAAGATACTTAAAAGTCTTAAATTAGTTAAATATATATTATATTTAAATAAAAGTCTAAAAAGTAAAAAATAACAATTAATATCATTTGAATTTTGAAGTAAACTCAAAATAATTATTTTTTTTTTATTTGAACATTTGAAACAATAAAAAGGATTAATCTTGGTATCTTGTTGGCATCTTGCAAGCTTGAGGCTCATCAATTTATTTCTTCTACGTCAGTATATATGCCTTCTCCGCCGTCATCAGGGGTGAATTGGTCTATTTGCCCTTGCAATCTATCTTCAGCATCTAGCCAATCCTTCAAACATATGCACATTTGCATTGTTTGATTATTCATTCTAGTCCTCCTATCATCCAATACTCTTTTTCCTACACGAAAACAAGAATCCGATGCTACTATAGACATCGGTGGAGTTAACAGATCACGAGCCATGGTGGCAAGTACAGGATAACTATGCGCCTGTTGTTACCACCATGCCAAAATATCAAACTTATCCATTTCTTCCGATCTAAGAAAATTATTAATATAATTATTTAAATAATGATTTATTTCATGAGAAGTAGAAGAAGTACTAATATTAGAAGAAGAGGAAGCACCCATGGAAATTTTTTTTTAATTATATTTACAACATAAGTGGCGAATCTATTTTTGGTGCTTGAAGAGGAACTTTCACTAGATTGAGGCATATTGAAAGTCCTTCTATCACCATATTTTCTATGATATTCATTATACATGTCATAAAATAAAGAACGATAATTTTCTTCCAAAAAAGAATGATCAAGACCCATATTATTATCATAAGAATCAATTATGCAAAATGTGCCATCAATTTTAAAACGGGGGTCAAGAAACATAGCTAAAATAGGAAGTGGTTCGATTTTTCTAAAATATTTTTAAAATTTTTCCTCCATGGGAGCAATAATAGGAGAAAAATTAGGGTCTTCTCTATATTTTGCAAAAACCTCACTAATAAAAAATATTTGGTTGACAATAATAGATGAAGTGGAATAATAAACACCGGACATAATATTAGTTGAAGCATAAAAAATTAACAAAAAATCCTTAATTAAATGGCTAACTTCCCAATCATAATTAGTGACATGATCTTCGGGAAATCTCTCATTAACAAACATAGAGATAATATCTCTATCATTATAAGCACACTCCAACATTTCATAAGTTGAATTCCACCTATGCTCAACATCAATGATATATGTCTTACATTTTCTCCCCCTTTCCGAACAATAAGCTTGAAAATCATGTCTTCGGGTTGAACCATTTCGAACATACAAAATAGAATTTCGAAATTTTTTAATATAGGGCTCAATTATTTTTAAACCATCTTTAACACATAAATTCAAAACATGGCATGCACAACGCACATGAAAAAAAGCCCCGGAAAATAAAGGCATTAAATTCATTTCTAAAATATCGACAGCATTGTTATTTGCCGAAGCATTATCCAAAGAAATTGAAAATATAGAACTCGAAATATTGTACTCATTAATAGCCCGAGTTATCTAACTTGCAATAACACTTGCTGTATGGCAGTGTTCTAATTCGAAAAAACTTAAAATATGCTTTTGCAAAACACAATTATTATCAATATAGTGAGCGGTAACACAAAGATAATTTGTTCAAAATTGAGAAGACCAAATATCCGAAGTAAGAGAAATTTTAAAAGAACAAGAAGATAATTCGTAAATTAATTTTTTTGTTTATAATCATCATAAATAATAAGACAATATTTCTCATAGTATTTCTTGAAACCGATTTAAAATTAGGATTAAAACCTCGAACAAGCATTTTTATAAAAGTGGGATTTTCGGCAAGATAAAAAGGTTGCTCATTTTGAACAATAAATTTCGCAACTTCTTTTCTTGCATTTTCATTATCAAAAATTAAATTTCCCGTACTCGAATCGGTAAAACTAATTTGCGTTTGGGTGGGATCGTGTAGCTTTGCAGCATGCTTGTCGGCATGTCTTTTTAAATGCCCCGTCTCCCCTGAAGTTTGACAAGAAAAATCTTTTTTACATTTTTTACAAACCGCCCGAGTGCCTTTGTTAAGAAAATCAACAATATCATAAAATTGCCAAACCCCGGAAGTTCGTTTTCTAGAGCTTTGAGGGTTGTTACTTGATGGCCCAATATTTGGGGTCTCAATAACATGCTCAACATCATCATCCGGAGAATTAAATGTAATATTTTCATAAAAACCAAACAGAGAATTATCGGAAGGAAAGTTGGGAGAAGAACCTGTATATATATAACTGGATTTATATGCGAGATAATTACCTGCCTAATGCCCAGAAATCTGAATTCACACCAATTAAGTTTCTCCAAGAATCCTAAATTTGGAAGACACCCCATCAGAATTTCAGACAAAACAGGTTCTAAAATCCAAAAGTATGCAAGAATCAGTTCAAGACACTAATGAAGCTACAAAAGTCAAGCGCCTAATAACAATTCCATTATGACCCTTAATAATGAAAACGGCTTCACTTTGAAAATTTTGATCCAAATTAAGAATTTAAACCTTTTAATAAACCTAGACATTTACAGATACCACATATATCAAATTTTACAATAATTAGAGATCTACAAAATTTTAGCCATCAAATTAAGTATACATGGTTATGGAAATCATTAAATTCAACCATGACTTTTCTAATAATGATAACTTCTAGCATATATCTTCAAATTAGATGAAACATTAGGAGCGTATAATTAACTTAAATTTTAACAACTTCCTTGTTAAGCACGTGTCCTGCTTCAAACTCTAAAATCATCAATTTCTTTAACCAATCTTCATGCTTACTGCAAAAATGTCACTGAGCATACCTATAGTAACCTAGCTTTAACTCAAAATATACGAAGACAAAAATCTGAAATTTTACAGATTTAAAGGCAAGGCTGAGTTCTACAACTTTCTTATAGAAATCTATGTCTAATTCAGACTAAAACACCATAAAACAAATCAAAAATGCATAAATTCTTGTAGACAAATCCTACCCGAGGCACCTGCATTCAAAGGCTATATCTTATAGAATACAATTGCAAAAATTTCTGAAATTTGTAAGTAAGATAAATAAGATTAATATGTATGATTTCCTTAATTTGATCTCCTCCTAATTATGTCTTTAACTCTACCAAATTATACAGGGATCTCTGTTATACTACACAAAATTTCTGAATCCAATTATCCTCAAATAAATCAGATCTTTCACATAAGAAGCATGTACCATTCAAGCATAAGAAAAAATCATACTTCAAACTCTTTAAAGAAGATCACCAAATTTAGGTATCTATAAACAAACAAGAAAGAAATTCTACAATTTGGCAAAGGATCCGAGAAAGAGGATCCTTACCTCACAATAACAGTGAAACAACCCTTGAGGATGATACCCTTCTCCCGTCCTTGCCGGAGACACCACACGCAAAAGGAGAGAGAAAGAGATGAGGCTAGGTCTCTCTCCTTTTTCCCTAAATGGCAATCTAAAACAAAAAGAGGTGAAGAGACGGCTAAGGTTTCAAAAACTGAATAATAATTATAAAGAAATGTTTTAACATAACCGCCTAGCATAAACATTTAAAATTAAAACTAAAAAGTTAATTTTTGGTGGGGTCCATATTAATACACAAAACTCTTCTTTGCCATCTTGTAATAAGTGGAGAAGATGATTGATGTAGGCATATTTGGCATAGTCTAGCGTTGAGGTCCACTAGATATCCATTAATATGTTATGACAAACTCAATGATGGTGAGTGTGGATTTAACATGCATGGAATCCCCTTAGTGCTCAGCACTAAATCCACTAAGAACTCAGGGTGTCAGAATCTTATAATGAAATGTGTGATTGCGTGGCACTAAGCCCTTGGATCTGACACACACACACACACACACACACACACCAGTATTAAGCTTTCTTAGGCACCAATGGATCCAATGCCAGAAGGCATGCTTAATGCTAATGGGACCAAACACTTACTAGAGACATGGTAGGAAGGGAGCATTGATCCAAGGTTGCTAGTTGAGCTCACCACTAATAAGATATGTTATTTCCAAGGAAGTCAAAGTGAGGTTGGCTTATTAGCAAGAAGCTTGCCTAGGCATTGATCCTTGGTATTTGGCCTCCTTACCGGCATCATCCAAGCATATGTGGGGTCCTACGGTCCATGGTATTGGCACCACAAAGCACCTCAAACAAGCAATGCCTGTGGTAATAAACAAAAAGTAGCTTTCTAAATTACTAGGATAAAGGGAACGAAAAAAATGAAGCAACTATATGATCCGAAAAAAAAGATTTTTAAGTAGTTAACCTTCTCAGTAACGGCATCTAAATTATAACGAATAATAGCCTCTAGATTTTGATAAGTGCTTGTGTGTTAAAAATGCAAAGTATTCTTTCCTTACGATGAGCATTACTTTTATCAGGTTTAAGCGCTAATACATGTGTATTTGTGTTCTTTTGCACATGTAGGGTTGTGAAGCTAAGTATTAAGAAAAGAAGCCAAAAATAGATCGTGAATGCACTATTTGGTAGAATCTTGGAAGGAACAAACGCGAAGACACAAGTGGGGCTCTAAGATACGTGAATGTGTGTCAACTTTCATGTATTCAAGTCATTACAATGAGTTAGAGGGGCATGAAGGCAGTCACATTTGCGTATCCTGACTTGTGTATTGATAGCAAGATCTTCACCAATGAGGCCTTTAATTGTAGAAGCGACGCGATCTACAGCATAAACGTGTGCCCGTTTATGTTACCCTGATGAAAAGTACGGTATTGGGAGTATTTTTGGTGGTATTATAGCAGGTCTCTGTAGCAATAACTATAGCAGGTTACTATTTACAGCCGCACGAAATCAGATTTCCAGAGAATCCACACGCCTGTGTGAAAATTCCCCATGCCCATGTGGAAATTCCACAGGGGTGTGTGGAATATCCACAGGCCCGTCTGAATACCCGATTCTAGTCCTTTAAAAGCAGCGATTTAGCCTTGATTTCAGCATCTTCTTTTCCCTCTTTTCTCCAACTTTTGAGAGGCTTGCGGCTAGGGTTTAGAGGGGTTTTGGCTAGGTGTTTGGAGAGGTTCTACGGCTTCAACATTGTGCTCTGCTTGGAAGAAGGTTATTGGGAGAGCTTTTGTCAGCATCGATCAGGCGAGGTGTGCCCTAGGCCGGACAAGGGGACCTTTGGAGAAGACGAGGCTACTCCATAAGACCATCAACATGAATACCGAGGGGGTTTCTCTATGGATTACTTGTTTTTACATTCAATTTCATTGTTAATTATAACTAGCTGCATGGAGAGCTAAACCCCTAGTGGGTACTTGGATTTGTGAACCCTAGGATGTGTTTATTTCATTAATCTTCTATTATGTTTTCATTAATTAATGTCTTTAATTGAGTTTCAATCTTGAATGCTTGTTGCATGATTTCTCCCTGAGAGTGACACTAGGGTTGAGAGTCTACATTAGTAACCTTTGTGAGTGAGTGACACACCATGAGGATTAGACATTGTGAGATTGGAGAGGGTCGAGAGGGTGAGTCGAGAGATAGCAGAGCATTCTCTTTCCCCTCCGATGTGATTTATCATACCTCCATGTTCCAAGAGTTCTTTGCGGTCATAGTAGAGTGAATGGGTGATAAGCGTCTAAATGTAGGTGTTTTCATATATATGAAGTATTTTGTGAGGTTTGATCCCCATTTTGCGCTCAATTGACTACTATTTACTTTTTAAGGCATAAGAAAGTCATGGAGAAGAAGAAGATATCATTTAGGCAAAAAGAGAAGAAAACAACAATTTCATACCGCCCCCATACCACCCATTATGGGGGCCGTATGGAGGTCATATGGACCCCATATGCACCCCGTAGGGAGCACGAATCTAGATTATTTGAGTGCTATACACCCCCATACGACCCCTATACGACCCATATGACATGAGGGGTATAAAATCTGACTTTTAGGGCAGAACAAGGGACTTTTTCCTTGGCCATTTGGGCCGCCGCCACCACACTTCTTTGGGACCTTTCAGCCATCTTTCAGCGGAGATTCTTGGTGGAAACAAGCACACATCATCACCAAGAGGGAGAGGAGCAAAGGAGAAGTAGTTGGAGTGAAAGATCTAAGCCATCATCGACAAACTTGTGAAGCTTTATCCATTCAAGGGGATCACGGCCTAGAGGGTTTTCATTACTTCTTTTATGTTTTTGTCTTCCTTGTATGTTGTATAAATGCCCCTTATCATGAGGGGTTAACTTATTGGTGTGTTTGGATTTGGATGAATCCTAGGGTTCATCTTGTGTAAGAACTTGGGATGTTATTCTTTATTTAATTTGGTGGTTGTTTCATATTCAATCATTCATGCCTTGATGCTTAGAATTACATGTATGGAGAAATCTGCGATTCTATTATGAGTTGTATGCATAGATGGGACCTACTCACGCATACTAGATCTAGGAAAGATTGAAAGGGGATACTTGTGCCTATACGCTAAGAGATCGGTTGTCGGTAGCCCTCCATTGCTAGGTTTAAGCCGAAGAAGAATAGGTTCACTCCTCTTAGAGAACTCCTAGAACTTAATGTGATCATAGGTGTGTTGATCTGGAAGAGATTCCAATTGACATTCGTATGGGATCAGGGGCTAGTCACCGAGATATTGGGGCTAATCTACTCACGAGGTCTCCAGGTATCAACTATCATCAATGCAACTTTTAACCATCCTAGTTTGGGCCTTAACAACAACCCTAGGTGGATTCCTTGTCCAAACATTCCCTTCTCATGCTTGATACTCCCTTGTTTGTTTACATCCATGTGCTAGTTACCCGGCCATAGAATTTGTTTAGCTTAGTTTATTTTATTTCATTTGTTCTTCTTACTAAGAATTGTAGGCTAGATAATAGATGAGGAGTGAGTAATGATACTTCCTTGGCCCCGTGGAATACGACCCCTGTGTCACTCACAGGGTATTACTTGGCAATCTTGTACACTTGCGGGGAAGCAATCAAGTTTTTGGCGCCGTTGTCGGGGACCATTCAAGGAATATTAGGAAAGCTTGTATTCCATTACTCTAGCCATTTATCTTTTCTTTTGTAAATATTTGTCTTTCTATGTTTCTTTTACCCCTTTTGTCCATATTTATTTATTTTCCTTCTTAATTGTTTTCTTTGTTAGCTTGTTGATTTTAGTTTTGTTTGTTGATACAAGGCCATGGATTTTCAAGAAAATTTGTTGACCGCCAAAATCTTTGCACTTCATTAAAAGGTGGAAAAATTTCTTGCCATGAAAGAAAGTCAAGGTTACAATGCACACTGGGGAGGGCACCAAAGTTCTTCAACACATCATCATACTCAACAATGGGAATACCCTCACCAGGGATTACTGCAGGAACCCTCCTCTCAAGAACTATACCATTACGAACCTCCAGTTGACCATAGTAAGCAACTTAATCGATGTGGTTTCAATACACAAGATGTGTTTTCAAGATTCATGATGAATGCGGACACTGAACTTGAAGCCTTGAATGCCACAATTTTTATTGCCCAACAATCTCTTCAAAGTATAGAAAACAAGATGGGAGAGTCTTCCAAAGAATCGGTCGAGTTTGCCACCATCTATAGAAGCCCTATCCGAAAATGGCACAAGGAATGAAGAGAAAATCAATGAGATTGTGATGGAAGCTCATATTGAGGTGTTGGAGGTGGAAGAAGCAAATGATGTAGCATCAATACCTTTTGTGCAAATGGTAGAGGTTCCCCCTCAATGTGAAATTGAAGAAGGAAAGGGGGAGGATGACATCATGGCTATGAAAACATGTGAGGAAGTAGAAGAAACTCCATCGACCACATGTGAAGATGCTACTTGCCTTAACATAGATTTTTCCATCCATCCATCAATTTTAGTCAAGTAGAAAAAACAAAATTATTATTCTGTCTTCACTTCATTAGATAGAACTCCTGGTATTTTTATTCCCTACTCCCTGTGGATACGGTACTCACTCACCTGGGATTTATTACTTCGACAAACCCGTGCACTTGCGGGTCACACGCAAGGGGTGTTGTCAGCTTTACATCAATTCTTCTTTTTTATTGTGGATATGTGAAGATAATTATCACTGACATAATTAAATTTTATTAAAAGTATATTTGGGTAATCTTGCAAAATTTAGTGGGCCCCTTTAATGATTAGATTACCCACAAACATGATTGCTTCCCCGCAAGTGTATGGGATCGCCAAGTAATACCTCGTGTGAAGACACGAGGATCGTATTCCAAGGTGCTAAGGATCTCCTATTGCTCCTTCTTGAGCTATTATCTAGCCTAAGATCTCAAGCGATGGATTTTACACTACTAAATGTAATTAAAGCTAAAACGATATTTGCCAACAATTTAGAGGGAACAAGCAATGAGAAAGCAAGAGAATCAATGAAATGCAAAGGCCTATGGATGTGGATCCCTTTGAGGGGTTATTATGCAACATGGATGATGATCTAAAGATGCAAGGGTAAAATGGACCATGAGATTCCAAGATTAGAACAACCCCAATTTCTCGGCGATTGAACCCTAATCCCATATGAACATAGATAGGAATTTCTCCCAAATCCATATCCCTACGATTGCATTAAATACGAGGAAATCTCACTTAGGAGTAAACCTACTCTTCTTCCGATTAAACATACATGGAGGGCTACCAAACACCCGATTTCTCGGCGTGATGATACAAGTATCCCCTTCTAATCCATTCATGATCTAATACATGCGAGCAAGTCACATCTACATGCATCACTCATAAAAGAGCTACGGATTTCTCCTTAGTGTAGCACTTAGCATGAAAACAATGGATTAAATCCCAAAATTACCCAAACATGGAATTAACAAGTTATCATCAAACACACATGATAAAACCCCCCAAGGTTCACCAACACCCGGTGGCCTTGGGGGTCTAGTGTGTCATCATCCCACAACAAGCAATACAAAAAAGCAAAACATGAAACAAAACCATAAATGACACTCCCTAGATGAAATGGTGTAGGACGAGGTGAAGAATATGCTGAATGATACTTTCCCCGCCAAAGGAGTGCCCAATGATGCTTCCTCTAGCCGCGGGTCTCCTTCCTTCAAATCGTGGTAGATCTCCCCTTGAATGAAGTTGCCTTCTTTCCTTGAGAGTCTTGGACCTTGGGCTTGGATGATCTTCTAGCTTCCTTGCCCTTCTTCTCCTCCCCAAGGTTGCCACAAGCCTCTCAAGTGTCTCCTAAAATATGCACCGCAAAAAGTCTAGCCAAAAAGTTCCTTTTCTGTCCTAAAAGTCAGTATATATACCCCCGGGTCATACGGGTCTTATGGGGGTCGTATGGGGGTCATATAGCACTCAAAAACCCTAGATTCGCGTTCGATACGGGGTGCATATGGCCTCTATACAGCCCCGTATACTGGGTAGTATTAAAATCTGGGCAGACACTCGGAATCATTCCGCTGCTACAGTGCATACGGCCCCCATACTGGGTAGTATGGGGGTAGTATGAAATTCCTGTTTTCTTCTCCATTCACCCAAATGATATCTTCTTGTTCTCCATGGCTTCCTTATGCCCTACAAAGCAAATAGTAGATGATTAACCGCAAAACGGGCATCAAACCTCACAAAATACATGCAAAGTGAATACAATATATACATGAAAACATCTACATTTAGACACTTATCAAATATCCCCACACTTAAGCGTTGCTTGTCCCCAAGCAATCAACTCATGAAAGACAAAGAGACTGAGAAGTGGCTAAATGCATTACCTCTGGCATCAAGTAAATTTAAGACTCCAAAAGCAATGGACAATGATACATAGATGTTGAGTCATAGTTAATAAGCATAATAAAAATATCCTGTCTAGGCCCTTATATGTCTGTGTCGTGTAAGTGAATCTTATATCTCATATGCCTTGATCTTGTCTAGCCTAAGGATTTCAATCAGTACAACTCTAGATGCTAATCACTCCACTTACAAAGAATACTAAGTCTTAAAATACTAAGTGCTAGTTCAATGGCCAAGTAAGATCCTTCTAATTCAATACCTTGAAACTAAGTCCACTTTCTACTCAAAACCTTTGGTAGGTACTCAAAAAGATCACTAGGGTTTTTATTTTCATTCCATCATTCATTTCTTTTTTCGAGTCCGACTAATGTAGACTGCACCAACATCATTTTGAAATCTTTCTGGAGGGTGCACATGCTGTTTAGGCACAAGAGCCACCTAACTACTCGATTACAGTCCACATAGACGCATTCATGCTTCAATAGCAGAGGAATACTGACATAGACTCATTTTTTTTTACATTCACCATAGATCACATCTTCAGAGTACACTTCTTGCCACAAAACTAGGATTAGCTCAACAAGACTTAGAAGTTCTTAAGAGTCCATTGAAGGAAAGAACATAGTGTTCTAAGGCCAAGTACTCAAAGTAGTGTGTTACACATACAAGAGAGTTAGAGAGTAGTCACATTGGCTATTCCCAGGGCATCGACAAAAAGTTCAGTTCACATGACAATACTAGGGGTAAAACAAGATTCAATAAAGCATAGAAACAAGTAACTCACATCAATCATTAGTCCAAGCTAAAAGAATCTTACAAGAATGAACAAAGCCATCATAGGTAACACTAGCATGTAGCAAATAATCCTAATACATGAAATACACCCATCCCCACACTTAATGTTGTACATTGCCCTCAACGTACATTAATCATGAAAAGCATGCTAGATAAAGCAATGAAAATAATAGAGAAGGGTGAAAATGAACTCCCCGGTTCAATTTGTGCTCGTCGTGAGGTAGGACGTGAGAAAATGTGTGGCGAGCAATACATGTCTCGTCCGACCTCCATTAAAACTAGGAAAGCTCACCAAATTCCCTCAATGCCCTGCGAGGCAAAAAGGGGGCATCATCATTCCACAAAGATTTAAAAATACAAGCACAAGGGAGAAACTAAAGAGTAGTCAACAAAACACAAAGGTGAAAATAAACTAAAGTTTGACAACACAAGTCGGTAGGGTAGAACCATGCCAACTCAACAAAATACAAAAATACAAAACAAAGCAAGAAAAAGAAAACAATAGGTGTCCAAGCTCCAACAAGCTGCTACTCATCATAATCCGGTATTGGTGGTGGTGGCATGGCGGTAGAAGAAGTGGCCACAGTGTGCGAGGATGAACCATAGTAGGAGGTGAGGAAACGGTTAAGATCTACCTCGAGCCAGCGCTGTCCCTCAATGATCTGGTGAAGCTGGCCACGAATCTCACGCTGCTCCTGACGCACAGCCTGAACCTCTCCCTCAATCTTCCTCAGTCTCATGTAAAAGTCAGGTAAAGATGTAGCACCGGGGGTAGTAGCAGGTGCGCCCTCAGGATCTAACTCTGTGTGCTCTGTCTGTCGCTAACTAGACTCACCGGTGGCCTGGTGACATGTGGGTCTGCCACATGCGACCACCAAGCGAATCGCCCATATGTGGGCCGGTCCGAGGGGTGTTGTACCTCCTACAACGGTCATGCATCACGTCTGCTCAAATAAACCCATGCCACGGATCAATCTAGTCACATAGGGCCCAATAAATATAGCTCCCAATCGTGTATACGAGCCTTGGTGAAGAAATGCATCGGCGACAAGGTGGCCAAGGTGAGTAGGGCATCGCTCGAAGATGCCATACATCGTGTAAATATCGGCTTGAGTGACAACCCCCTTGCTATCGGTCCAGCCCCAAATAGATCGAGCAATCAAAGTATGAATGAATCTGTGTGCCGGGTCAATCTTGTGCGAGGCCTTTCGAGTTTGATCATCACCCGCCAAAGTCGCCCAATAGTTGCTTCTACCCACTTCACTTGGGAAATCAAGCTTAAGACGTTTACCAGGCATGGAGTTGATAAACTCATCATCATAGATCCCCAAGTACTTGTCAAAATCCAAGTGGTACATAATACGCTTCCTTCCAAAATCTTGAAAACGGATGGTGATAATTTTCCTATTCCACACGGATTCTCCATCTTGTTGTGCCTCAAATGTACTCAAAACCTCCAAGGTTAATTGACGAAAGGTTGGCTCGTTTATGGCAAAAAGCTTGTCCCAAAAAATTTTTTTGATAGCCATTCCCTTACTTGACTTGCAATCCCAAGGTTCTCCACAAGACCCTAATCAAGGTAGCACAATGTTCCAAATGGTTATGTTTTCAATCGATCATATCTCTCTCGATGATGGCATAACTTGAAGACGGGCTCATCGGGTGTAGAGGAGGGCCCCGTGGTTCTTGGTCGCTTGGAGGTGAGTCGTTTTGTGTTAGGCATCCCTACAATGAAGATAAACTTTGTTCAAGCTCATAGGGATACAAGATAAATCAAAATAAAATTCTAGAGATAGTGGAAGCAAATGAAAAATTGAATTTTTGGGGTCATACAGCCGTATGGGGCCGTATGGTCACTATTCATGCGGCAAGAGTCTCCCCTATATTCAAAGCATCGAAAATTTTTTTACATAAATTTGAAGGAAAATTCATCCATGACATTCACATCATTCAACCCAAGCAAAATGCTAAAGAAATCCCACACAAAATCTCCAAGAATGCCCAAGAAATGAGAAAGATAAAAGTAGGGCATAGAAAAAACATACCGACGAAATCTTGAGAAAACAAGCTTTAAACTCGGGGAAAACCACTAGATCGATGTCTCCAATGGGTGAGAAGAAGATTTAGGAGGAAAAATGAGGAGATTTGGTCAAGAATTGAGTGAGAATGAAGAGAGAAATTCGGTGGAGGATGAGAGAAATGAGAGAATGGAAGAGAGAGTGAGGATGAGGGTTAAAAAAGGGGGGCGTCCCCATACGGCCCCCATACGACCCCGTAGCCGAGAGCCCCCTCTCGGCCGAGAGGAGTCCCAACTCAGACGGCCCCGTATGGGGGCCGTTTGAGGGGCCGTCTGAGATGGCACAGAGCCATGGGTTGGCTCTTTGTTCGTCTCAGACGGCCACCATACGGCCCAGTAAGGCCGTATGCCCTTTAAAACCATTTAAAACTCCGGAAACTTGCCCCAAATGATGTAAACATGGTGTGGCAAGGTCGACGGTTTCTCCAAACATGAATGAAATGAATAAAACGACGATCTTGTGCATGAATTAACACCTAAAGATGAGTTTCTCAAGAAGTTGCACAAATATACCACAATTAAAACGATGAGAGCACTATGCCAAGTGTGTGAGCATGAACTTATTCAAAAGTAAAACAAGTCTAAGAAATATGAGAGTTGAAATGAACTAAGACCTAGAATACGAAAAATGCAAGAAAACACCACCGAACACTTGGGTTGCCTCCCAAGAAGCGCTTGTTTAACGTCATGAGCCTGACGTTTCTCATTTCTTACCTCATGGGGGCTCAAAGAGTTTGAAACCACCCCCGATTTCCTTTGTAGTGGTGTTATTGAAGTAAAATTATAATCGTTGCACATTGACCTTAAAAGTGCCATTTTCCGGGTGGGTTACCTCAACCGCTCCATGTGGGAAGAATTGAGTAACCGTGTACGGACCCGACCAACGTGATCTTAGCTTCCCAGGAAATAATTTCAGCCTAGAGTTGAATAGCAGGACTTGATCGCACACGTGAAATTGCTTAGGGTGCTTGATGCGCCTATTGTGGTACTCATTTACTTTTTCTTTATAGAGCTTCAAACTCTCATATGCCGTGGAGCGCCACTCATCAAGTTCATTCAGTTGGAGTTTCCTCTTGCAACCTGCAAGAGAAGAGTCGAGATTTAGGAACTTAATAGCCCAATAAGCTTTATGCTCAAGCTCAACAAGTAGATGACAAGCTTTTCCATAGACTAGTCTATACAGAGTGATGCCAATAGGAGTCTTGTAAGCTGTTCTGTAGGCCTAGAGGGCGTCGTCGAGATGTTCTGCCCAATCTCTTCTGTTCTGAGATACAGTCTTCTCCAAGATTCGCTTTAAGTCCCTATTGGATACTTCCACTTGCCCGCTAGTTTGTGGGTGGTATGTTGTTGCCATTTTATGAGAGACTCCATAGCGCTTCAATATTTTTGCGAATTGGGCATTACAGAAATGAGTGCCTCTGTCACTAATGATAGCCCGTGGTGCGCCGAACCTGGAAAATAATTTCTTCAAGAATTTCACCACCACCCTCGCATCATTTGTTTGCAATGCTTGAGCCTCCACCCATTTAGACACATAATCGACTGCCATGAGTATGAACTTGTATCCATGGGAGCTCGGAAAAGGTCCCATAAAGTCAATCCCCCACACATCAAAAACTTCACAGGCTTGTTTCCAATTTTGGGGCATCTCGTCCCTGTGAGATATGTTACCGACCCGCTGACATCTATCACAAGCTTGAATGAATTTCTGGGTGTCATGGAACATTGATGGCCAATAGAAACCTGCATCAAGAATGTTCTTTGTTGTTCTATTCGCATCATAATGGCCACCAGTGGGTCCTGAGTGGCAATGCCTCAAAATGCATAGACCCTCTACCCTAGAAACACATCTTCGAGCAACCTGATAGGAACAAACCCTGAATAGGTAAGGATCTTCCCAGATGTAGTGCTTGAGGTCTGAAAAGAATTTCTTCCTTTGTTGATATGTAAACCATTTCGGGATGACCCAACCAACCAAGTAATTAGCAAAATCAGCAAACCAGGGTGGTTCCTTCTCTTGTACTACCTGGATATTATACAAGTGTTCTTCAGGGAATGAGTTATCAATGTCCTTTTCTCTTATAGTTTCTGTGCCAAAGCTCTCCAAATGGGATAAATGATCAGCTGCAAGATTCTCTTCTCCCCGCTTGTCCTTAATCTCCAGGTCAAATTCTTAAAGCAGCAAGACCCACCTTATCAAACGTGGTTTGGCATCTGATTTGCTAAGCAAGTACCTCAAAGCCAAATGATCGGTGTATACCACCACTTTAGAAAGAACCAAATATGACCGGAACTTATCAAAGGCAAATACCACGGCAAGTAGTTCCTTTTCAGTTGTAGTGTAATTCGCTTGGGTTCCCGTTAGAGTCTTACTTGCGTAGTAAATGGGGGTGGAAATGTTTGTCTCTCTGCAGACCAAGCACTGCCCCAACTGCAAAGTCACTTGCATCACACATCAATTCGAATGTGGAGTCCCAATCTGGAGCTACCATAATCGGTGCCTGAATTAGTTTCTCCTTGAGTACCATGAAGGATGTCATGCAGTCATTATCGAACTCGAATGGGACATCCTTTTCCAATAACCTTGATAGGGGTCTAGCAATTTTAGAAAAATCTTTAATGAATCTCCTATAGAACCCGGCCTGTCCCAAAAAACTTCTTATGGCCTTAACAGAATTTGGAGGTGGTAACTTTTTGATGGTGGAAATCTTTGCCTTGTCGACATCAATTCCATCTTTTGAAATTTTGTGACCCAAGACTATCCCCTCTTGGACCATGAAATGGCATTTCTCCCAACTCAGCACAAGATTGGTCTCTTCACATCGATTGAAGACTCACTCGTGGTTCTTGAGGCACACATTTAATGAATCACCAAAAACGGAAAAATCATCCATGAACACCTCCATAAAATCTTCTACCATGTCCTCAAAAATGGCTGTCATGCATCTCTGAAAGGTGGCTGGGGCGTTACATAGCCCGAAAGGCATGCAGCGATAAGCAAATGTGTCGTACGGACAAGTGAACATAGTCTTCTCCTAATCTTCGGGGCAATGGGAATTTGGAAATAACCAGAGAACCCATCCAAAAAGCAATAGTAGGCATGCCTAGCTAACCGCTCCAGCATCTGGTCAATGAATGACAGGGGAAAATGATCTTATCGGGTGGCATCATTCAATTTTCTATAGTCAATGCATACCCTCCACCCGGTAGTTGTACGAGTTGGGATTAACTCATTTTTCTCATTGGTGATCACGGTCATTCCCCCTTTCTTTGGGACCACTTGCACGGGGCTTACCCATTCACTGTCTGATATCGGGTAGATGATGCCTGCATCGAGAAGCTTGATGATTTCTGTTCGGACCACTTCTTTCATATTCGGATTGAGTCTTCTTTGTGGCAAGGCTTTAGGTCTGTGATCATCCGTCATTAGAATTTTGTGAGTGCAAACAGATCGATTTATCCCTCATATGTCAACAATATTCCAAGCAATCGCTCTCTTGTGCCTCTTTAGTACATCCACCAACCCATTCTTCTGCTCAACTGTTAGGTTTGAAGAGATGATGACTGGAAGCTGTGTACCTTCCCACAAAAAGGCGTACTCAAGGTGTTCAGGTAGTGTTTTCAACTCCAAATCTGGTGCTTCCTCAGTTGACGGCATCAAACCCATGTTCCAAAGCCCATCACCCTGTTTGGACCCTGCTTCTTCTGCAGACCCTGCACTCTCATCAGAACTGTTGCTTGCACAATGAACATGAAGCTTAAAACATTCAGCATCATTTCCTAGACCTTCATGCTACCCACACTGTTGCCCCCCGTTGGCCTCCTGTACGCTTGCTGACACCTGACCCATATCAGCATGGTTCTCCAAGGTGGGATTCATGTAACCCTCGATAGTCAAAACAAAATGTTCAATTGGTGATATGCTTCCTTCACTCACTGATGGTGTTCCACTTTTCATAAAAGTCTCAAACACTATGTGCCCGCTGCCACCATCATGAGATATGCTCGAATCCCCAGATAGCAGCAGAGCACCAAAATGGTTATCTGGGAGGTGTGAAAAATGTTGCTGAGTCTGCAGATTAATCCAGCCATCAAATCTGTGTACGTAGTCTTCCAACTTGATGTTCGGAGTTTCCATGTTGCATTCACGAGATGGACTATACAGAAAAAAATGGAAAGTGAATTAAACTATTAAGAAAGAAATAACGATAAAAAATGAATAAAGAATAAAATGGCTAGAGTAATAATCTAAAAGTTTCCTAGAATTTCTTAAGGTCCCCGGCAACGGCGCCAAAAACTTGATTGCTTCCCCGCAAGTGTACCTCGTGTGAAGACACGAGGATCGTATTCCACGGGGCTAAGGATCTCCTATTACTCCTTCTTGAGCTATTATCTAGCCTAAGATCTCAAGCAATGGATTTTACTCTACTAAATGTAATTAAAGCTAAAATGATATTTGCCAACAATTTAGAGGGAACAAGCAATGAGCAAGCAAGAGAATCAATGAAATGCAAAGGCCTATGGATATGGATCCCCTTGAGGGGTTATTATGCAACATGGATGATGATCTAAAGATGCAAGGGTAAAATGGACCATGAGATTCCAAGATTAGAACAACCCCAATTTCTCGGCGATTGAACCCTAATCCCATATGAACATAGATAGGAATTTCTCCCAAATCCATATCCCTACGATTGTATTAAGTATGAGGAAATCTCACTTAGGAGTAAACCTACTCTTCTTCCGATTAAACCTACATGGATAGCTACCAAACACCCGATTTCTCGGTGTGATGATACAAGTATCCCCTTCTAATCCATTCATGATCTAATACATGCGAGCAAGTCACATCTACATGCATCACTCATAAAAGAGCTACGGATTTCTCCTTAGTGTAGCACTTAGCATGAAAACAATGGATTAAATCTCAAAATTACCCAAACATGGAATTAACAAGTTATCATCCAACATACATGATAAAACCCCCCAAGGTTCACCAACTCCCGGTGGCCTTGGGGGTCTAGTGTGTCATCATCCCACAACAAGCAATACAAAGAAACAAAACATGAAACAAAAGCATAAATGACACTCCCTAGATGAAATGGTGGAGGAGGAGGTGAAGAATATGCCGAATGACGCTTTCCCTACCAAAGGAGTGCCCAATGACGCTTCCTCTACCCGCGGGTCTCCTTCCTTCAAATCGTGGTAGATCTCCCCTTGAATGAAGTTGCCTTCTTTCCTTGAGAGTCTTGTACCTTGGGCTTGGATGATCTTCTAGCTTCCTTGCCCTTCTTCTCCTCCCCAAGGTCGCCACAAGCCTCTCAAGTGTCTCCTAAAATATGACACGCAAAAAGTCTAGCCAAAAAGTTCCTTTTCTGACATAAAAGTTAGTATATATACCCCCCGGGTCATACGGGTCATATGGGGGTCGTATAGCACTCAAAAACCCTAGATTCGTGTTCCATACGGGTGCATACGGCCTCCATACGGCCCCGTATACTGGGTAGTATGGAAATCTTGGCAGACACTCTGAATCATTCCGCTGCTACAGTGCATACGGCCCCCATACTGGGTAGTATGGGGGTAGTATGAAATTCCTGTTTTCTTCTCTTTACGCCCAAATGATATCTTCTTGTTTTCCATGGCTTCCTTATGCCCTACAAAGCAAATAGTAGACGATTAAGCACAAAACGGGCATCAAACCTCACAAAATACATGTAAAGTGAATACGATATATACATGAAAACATCTACATTTAGACACTAATCAAAACACATAAACATTGGAGGAAGAAGAAGAGAGAGAGTTAGATATGATACTAGCTTGACTTCCAACAAACAATTTAAACTCAACTCACTTATGGTTCTTCTATCTCTGTATGTACATTAATTTGCAAGTAAATAACCAAGAAAACATAAAATATTCCCCATGAACTTCATAAAATCTCTTTTGGAAGTTGGTACAACATATATATATATATATATGAACAAACCTTACTGATCATCCTCTGCTCTTGAATGAAATACTGTGATTCAGAGGGTAGAGTTTGAAGAGTTGATTTGTACAGATGGATGATAAGATGGCCAAGGGCAAGGATGCTACAAGAGCGCATGCTAATCATCCACCAATCTGAATGCAAAATCTAGTGTAAATGTTGCATAACTTGGACCAATAGAAGGGTTCCATTACTCCTTTCAATGCCACAATTGATGCTTGTGTTGCGGCTACTGTTTCCACAAACATCATATATGTTATTGCCTATATACAATTCAATCCAAAATAATAAGTCAACAGAGAGATATATTTATATATTCGAAGTAAATCTATTATGAGAGACCGGTCCACCTTAGTGAGACCCAGAACAAAACTCTACACAAGCCAGGTATTGTTTTCGCTTATTCTGGCATTCGCGCTCCCTTGGAGTCAAACTTGCGATCTCAATTTTTTGTCTCATTTAAAGTGAGTGCCTCTCACCAATTGATCTACACAATACCTGGCTTGTGCAGAGTTCTGTTCTTGGTCTCACTAAGGTGGGCCGGTCTCTTACAAAAAAA
Source organism: Dioscorea cayenensis subsp. rotundata (assembly GCF_009730915.1). Classification (NCBI taxonomy): domain Eukaryota; kingdom Viridiplantae; phylum Streptophyta; class Magnoliopsida; order Dioscoreales; family Dioscoreaceae; genus Dioscorea; species Dioscorea cayenensis. Next base: position 9,208,676 of record NC_052486.1, read on the forward strand.
GGCACTTTTTTTTTATGAGAAACAAACCCACCTCAGTGAGACCCAGAATAGAACTCATCACAATCTAGGTATTGTTTTGCCTAGTCGGGCATTTTACACTCTCTCATAGTCAAACCCTTGACCTAAGCCTTTTATCCAACTTAAAGTGAGTGTCCCTAAACAATTGATCATTTCGAACTCCCTTAAAGTCGAACCTGCCACCTAAGCTTTTTGCCTCACATAAAGTGAGCACCTTTCACCAATTGATCATGGATCAATTGGTAAGAGGGCTACTTTAAGTGAGACAAAAACTTAGGTCAAGGGTTCGACTCTAAGGTAGTGCAAAATGGCCGATTAAGCGAAACAATACCTAGCTTATGATGAGTTTTGTTCTTGGTCTCATTGAGAAGGGCCGGTCTCTCACAATTTTTTTTTTTGTGAGAGACCGGCCCATCTCAGTTACACCCAGAACAAAACTCGTTACAAGCCAGCCATTTTTTTTTCTTAGTCAAGAATTCATACTCCCTCAGAGTCGAACCTGCGACCTTAGCCTTTTGTCTTACTTAAAGTGAGCGCCTCTTACCAATTGATCATATCAATTAGTAAGAGGCGCTCACTTTAAGTGAGACAAAAGTCTTAGGTTGCAGGTTCGACTGCGAAGGAGTGTGAATGCCCAACTAAGCAAAACAATACCTAGCTTGTGACGAATTTTGTTCTGGGTTTCGCTGGGGTGGGTCGGTCTCTCAAAAAATTTAGTGCTCTGATACTAGTAAATTTGTCACACTCGAAATTGGCTTGCTAGACCTGGTGCGCTGACAAACGACCACACACCCATAGTGCATAGCATAATCAGCATGCAAAATCTCAAAACCTATTACAAAACAGAACATACAACTAGACAATAATACTATAAGTTTTAAAAGTAAAGTTTCGAAATATACAAAACTTCCAAAATACATATCTTTCTCTGTTTTGTAAACTCTAAGATATGCATTCTGGAAGTTTTGTATATTTTGAAATTTTACTTTTGAAACTTATAGTATTGTCTTATTTTATTTTTAGTTTTGTAATAGGTTCTGAGGCATTACATGCCAATTGTGTTATGCATTATATGTATGCGGCTGTTTGTTTGTGCACCGGGTCTAGCAAGCCGGATTCAAGGCATGTCTTCTATTTACTTCATTAATAATTATGTGCAAATTCATAACATTATAGTTTTTCCTGGTAAAAAAAGGTTAAACATAAATTTTGCTGTGAAACAAATCAAATGAAACAAATTCATGCACAAAAATGAGCTAAGAGGAAATAAATATGACACAATTATTTCGACCATATTAATATGTCACATCAATAATAGAGGTATAAGAAAAATATCTTTATAATATAGTAATTAGAAGAATAGATTAAATATTAAAGGCAAAATTCATGTCTTACACCTTATGGTTAAATTAAAATCTAAGTTTGTTCTTCATTTACCTTAGCTTAAGTGTATGCATTTTATATATGAAATTACTATAAATACTAAAATAAGTTATCTAGAATTAAAGAATTACAAATAGGAATGCTCATTCAATTCTTTTGATGCATGCAAAGATAAATCAGAGCCAAAAAAATAAGAAATTAGGATTCTCATTTTTTTTCTCATGTTAAAGTTAATTTAAAAGTATATATAATCCATGTCAATTGTACTTGAAATTGATCTTGCACAATAATATAGATAAACAAGCCATCAAAGCCTTCTTAACATTGAGTTTAAGTTCATCACAAAAAAAAATAATATACTGTTTCTCCAAAATATAAATATAGAAGTAAATAAATGATATGAAAACAAGCTGTACATATATATGTATGGGAATAAGGTTTTGTGGACGTCTTTCAAAATCTATGCACGTCGCAAGGGTACTTGGCCTCCTTCTCTCTCTCTCTCTCTCTCTCTCTCTCATCTATCTATATATATATATATATATACAAACTTTACCTGTTCTAGCAGAAGACAAATCCAAGCAACAAGTTTGCTAGACAAACATGGACGGTTCACCCACCAAACAAAAGCCACGCAGAACAATCTTGTGACTTGATAGCATGCAGCTACAGAAGCAATAATCAGAACAACCCTTGCATGGAATTCATCGAAAGAAGCACATGAAGATATCAGTAACTTAATTACATTTCATTAAACAAAACTATCAATCTTAAAAAGCACGACTCACTTACCACAGAGCTTGCAAATCCTTAGCAGTGGCTTTCTTAGGAATGAATAAAATTGTTTTAGTTTGTGTATCAAGACCCACAAGAAGAGCACTCATGGTGGCCAAAACAATGGATGCAACCCTTAGAAAACCTTCAACCAGCACTGCCTTGTTTTCCATCACTTCTCCTCTCTTTCACAGGAAACCATTGGAAAATTAATATTTCTAGTGCTGAAAAGTACTACCATTACATTTATGATGAGCTAGATGGTTAGTTATTATATGTCTGTCATTCCATTCCTTGTTAGTGGTTAGGTTTTAAATGCTGTTTTTGTTTTTATTCTTAGGAGGAAAAACTTTAGAAATGAAGGTTAGATGCACAAGTTATGCTAAACATGCATGTTGGGTTTGAATTTTGAACTAATTATTTAATATGGGGGATCATGAGGAATGAATTAGAAGCAAGATGATGCAACTCTTCGAGTGGCTTTTGATCTAATGGAGGCCGCACATCTTGTGAATGGCTTCTTGGATCTGAAGCATGAGAACCAAATGATTTCCTATGTTTCGATCAAATGGCATAGCATTAATACGTCATATTGGCAAAGTTAGGGTTTGTTAGACTGCGAACAGAGACTTTATAATGGAGTTACACCAAGAAAAGGACTTGAGAGTGACCTGGTTAAGTGCACCGTATAAAGCAGGTTGTTATGAGGTGAGAGCAGCATGACTAGGCTATAGAGCTACTTAATGATTGATATATAATCAAATATATATATATATATATATATATATATGCCATAGAAAGTTTATCGAATGATTATTGACATGTTTAACAGAGTATTTGGGGTTCAAACCTAGTCAATATTTATAATTAAATAGTAATGATTTTTTAAACTTACTAATTAAAAATCTCAAAAGAAATAAAAACACAATTTCAAATTATTAATAATAATGTTATAAAGGATAAAGTTAACTAATATCAAGCGAAAGCTATAATACTTTAAAAATATACAAATCATCAAATTAATTACTAATGAGTCATGAACACACATATATTAACATTATAAATTCGTACACTTAGCTTGTCATCTAGCACAAATTTTGTTATTTTGGCAATCTGATTGGTTCTTGTGGTGAATGAGAAGGTATTCAGGTACTTGGGCCAAAAAGATGAAAACTAGAGCGAATCAAAGTGAATCAAGTAACAAAACACAATTCCAATAAAGAACATGGCAAGAGCATGAGCATGCTTGGGGGATTATCACTTATGTGGAGAATTGGAGAGCAAATCCAGAGGACTGCGTAGAGTACGGGTGTGATATTTGGCCATGATGATTTTTGGAATTCCAAAATATCAAAAATTCAAGTCTTAATTATCGATCTCTAGCAATCAGCATGGGTTAAGCACACCTCAAGCTTAGGTGTGCAATATCTTTTTGCATACAATATTGATAAATGCTTAAGTGAACATATTTCCTTATATATTTTAGATACATTGAGCATCATTTTTATCATGGTTTATGTCTCATAAATTGTATTTGGTGTTCCTTTGTCCAAACAAGGTTGTGAAGGCTTTTAGAGAGAAAAGGAAGCAAAGATAGGACATGAAGGAATAATTTGGCCGTTTTTTGTGCAACACAAGAATCAAGACACAAGTGGAGTTCTTACACATAGGGTTGTGTGCCAAATTTTGAAAGAATTCAAGTTAGATTATGAGTGGGAAGGGCACAAAGGCAGCCATATTCTCATGTCCTGACTTGTGTGAAGACTTCAAGAGCCTTCCAAATGATGCTTAGTCGACAAGAAGCCTCATGACCAACCATGCGGGCGTGTGCCCATCCGTGTGGCCTCAAGAGAAGGAGAATTTCACTCAAGAAAACACTATAGCATCACTATAGACATTCACTGTAACAAAATGATGTAGCGATGATGTAGCAATTACTGTTATGGGATATGGTGAAAATTTCACCGGGCGGGTGAAAAAATCTACAGCCCACCTGGACAGGTAGAGGCACGTGATAGAGACCGGTTATTGATTATAAAAGGCCGTTTTGCCCTATTATTTGGCATTTTTAATGCGGCTCTTGAAATGTGAGGTGGCTAGGGTTTGGAGAGGAGGTCTTTGCAGCTTATCAGACATTTCTTCACCAACTTTTATCGATTCCTCCTTCGTCATAGTATCAAGGAATCCACCGGCAACCCTAGCCTCAGAGTGGATTTCATCAAGACGTTGAAACTATCCATCAATGCCATCAGCGCAAATGTAGGGGGGTTTATTTATATTGCTTTGGCATACTTTCATTCATTGATTGCTTGTTTTGTATATTGATCAATGGAGAGCTAAACCCCTAGAGGGTATTTGAGCTTGTAAACCTTAGGATTCTAATCTTGTGTGGATTTGCTTTGTGTATTTTGTTTTTATTTAATATGAGTTTAGTTGAGTTTCAATCTTATTTTCTTAATGCTTGCTTGCCTTTTTAATTTTATGGTTGTTTGGTTTGCCTGATTTGTTCACCTTGGTGAGAGATAGGTCTCCATTAGAATTAGAACCTCAGCATTGAAGAGGATTGAGAGGGTGAGTCATGAGATAGTAGAGCATCCCCTTCCCCCTCTGATTGGTATATTCTATCTCTGTATTCTCTAAGCTCTAGGCAACCATATGTTGTGTGAGATGTTAGGACTGAGAGATTTCTCCACTGGGACCTCGTAGGGGGTTAGGGACCTTTCACCTAGAAGTAGGGTTAGGTCTATTCTTAGAAATTAGATACATCTTTTGAAATTCCTAGAGTGTTATGCGGTCATATGTGGTATGAGGTGTTGAGACTGAGAAATTTCTCCACCGAGACCTCGTAAGGGACTAGTATAGGTTATCTTGAGGCAGGATCCAATTATCTTTTTATTTTCATGTCGGAACTTACTCTTTCTAGAAACACTTTGTATACCCAATTCCTAATGCCTAAATCCTAGAGGGACCATCGCCCGGATACCACACTTTTACTAGTTGAGATCTCCCTCTATTTTACCCTTGCATATTTGTTTTTGATATTCATTTCTTTGAATATTAGATCATCACATCATCTCATTGATTAGGTTAGATAGAGGAGAAGCTGTTAGTACTAGTAGCCCTATTCCGTGTGGATTTGACTACCCGACTCGTTGGGAAAACTTTATTACTTGAATGACTCATGCACTTGCAGACACATGAAAGGAGTATGTCAAATATAGAATAGGACAGTTATGTTTTTGAAGTGTCTTTTTGGCTAACAATTCAGAGGAGGCTGGGTTTGAAGCTGAGATTTAAGGAAGCCAATCAAGGATGAGTTAACTCCGCTATATCGGCACTTAATGTGTGGGCTTAGAGCCAAGGTTGTTGATCGTCGCGTGGGAATCCATAGCCCATAAGGAGAGAAGCATTGAGGGAGTTTCTTCTATGTTTTCAATTATGCATTGATGTTTAGATTTTGTTATGGATTTTTGTATTATAAGAGTCTAAACTTCTACCGGTGCCTTGGGTCAATGAACCATGAGATGAACTTATAGTTGAATCCTTCTTTTCTAAGTATGCTTAATGCTTGTATTTGCTTTATGTGAGAGCCCCAAATATATTCTTGATTTCATGATTAGGATTGAGAAATCTATCATGTATAAATCTTAGCATAGAAGATAGAGTAATGCACTCCTAGAAATAGGGTGTATGGTGTTGAACTGTCTTAATTAGGATTAAACCTAATAGTGGGATTCATGGAACCTTTTAATAAAGTCATAAGGTAATTGATTTTGTGGCACACGATTAGGATTTAGTCACCTTGAGAATGGGGCTAATCTCATTTAGGAGTCTCTATGGTCAAAGAACACTCAACATTTAGCCAATATTAGAATTCAATTATAAGGTAGTCTCAAGGGGACTCATATCCAATGTACAATATTCCCAAATTAATATCACTCTATATCTCATCATCGTTGTTAGTTTTTTTTATTGTCTTCTTAGTTTAGGTAAATTTAGCAATCATTTTACAACCATAGGCTAGATAATAGGAGAGAAACTAATACTAGGAACACTAGTCCTCATAAGATCGACTATAATACCTTAGGGTACACTTTACAACTTATATGACACACACACTTGGGCTTATAGTGTGCATAAGAAAGATCATATCAATTAGCTGAAATTAAAACTGAATAAGAAGATAATAAGTGGCTAAATGCATATATTTTATATGTATAATTCTTGTACTATTCACATGTGTTTTGATGGATCGATGCCCTTTTTGTGTTTAAATTGGTTTTATTTATGTTACAGCCCTAAAAGAAGTCATGATGAACTCAAGAATGCATTTGGGAAGAAATCTGTATTAAAAATAGGTGAATTTTGTGCGAAAAAGCTGGGAGCCTTATAGGCATCCATGCGCCGCATGGGTAACATGTTAGGCTCATGCGTAAGATGTTTAAAAGGGTATTAGGGCATCAATGAAAGGGTCTTTGTCCATCCTTTCTCCACCATCATCATCTAGGGCTTCAAGGTGGCTGGACAAGGAGGATTTGAGGAGCAAGACCAAGGGGAGAAAGGAAAGATATCAAGAAGGACATCAAGGGGCTTGTCGGCATGAATCCGACAAGTTCTCATCACCACCTTCTTGTCAACGCATCTAAAGTAGTTTGTCTATGATTATGTTCATGCTTTCTATGCATTTTGGATCTCTCTCTTATTCATGTTGAACTAGACTCCCAAGGCCACCGGGCTTTGGTGAACCTTAGGAGAAGACCTTGTTTGGATGATGTTATTTGTTTATGAATGGATTGTTGGCTTGTTTGTGCGGTTTCATTCTATGTGTTCTTAATTGTCATGGGTTACATGAGAACTCTATGATTCATTTTATTGATTGTACTTGGATGCGTGGGATGTGCCCTTGTATTAGATCCACATAGTTTGAAGGGGTATCTAGTGTATTGGTACACTGAGGGATCCGAATGCCGATAGCCCCCTGCGGGCTTTAGGATAGTTCTAGCATGTAGAGCATAAGAACTCCCCTAGTCAGGGCTCCCTACCCCAACGACATCGTAGGGAAATCTTCTGAATGGAGCAACCCGTAGTACACTTCCGAGTCTATGTGTACCAACTATAGCCAACTTAGTACCTAATTTCCCTTTTCATCCTTTCTTGTTCTTCCCCCGAGTCGATCCTCACTCGGGGGTCACATACTTTCATTGTCATTTGCTTCTTTAATTTTCTTATGTGGTTTGCCTTAATCCATTTTGTTTATAGTTTTCTATTTTGTTAATTTTCTTATTTTGTTTTAAACCTATTTTTGTTAGACTAGATAGTGTCATCTAGAAGGAAGTAATAGCATATTTGGGATCCCAAAGACTACTGATAAATGCCTAAATATGTGTATTTTATGCGTATTTATGTTATTCTATTTATGTATAAGTTGATGATTCATTGCCGTTTTTGTGGTTTATTGGTCATATTCGTGTTACAGGTCTCGAAGATGCCCAGGTGAGCTCGACAACGGAAAAGAAAAGGAAAATGACACATAAAATGATGTTTTATTCCCCGGTACTATAGTAGCATTGTAATAGTTACTGTAACATAAAGGAGTTAGGAAACGGCAAAGTCTCGGGTTTTGTTGAGGGTTTGCTGATACCCATGAACTGCCTGAAGAATGCACATTGCTGTAGTAGTTTTACAGTAATGGTAATAAAGCATTTTACTGTAGCAGTTCACAGAATTTTTTGGCAAAATCCCGAGGCTCTTACGGGTTCCTTCACACCCGTGAACGAGGCCATGAAGCTAACCTGAGAATGACTTTAAAAGAGGTTTTTGGGCTTTTTGAGGGGCATCTTCTTCTTTGGCCTCTTCGGTCGTCGCCCCATCTTTCTCACCGGTGATTTCCGGTGATCTACTATGCAAAGCTTCACCATGTGGGAGGCAAACATCCGAGGAGGAGATTGGGAGAAGATTCAAGGCATCAAAGTATCACTTTAGGGAAGATCTCTTCAAACCTTCAAGATCTTCACCATCCAAGGGGATCAAAAGCTAGAGGGAATAGTTCTTGCTTCTTTTCTTATTTACTTGTTCCTTGGAATCGTATGAGTGTTCCTCTTTTATAAGAAACTAACTTATTTGTTGTTTGGACATGATGAATTTTAGGCTTGCTTGTTTGTATTTTGGATTGTCATCTTTATTGATGTATTGTTGGATGTTGTTTTTCATTTATGGAATCTTGTAGTTTGTGGTTGAGGCGATGTGTTTATTGATGTGTTGGATTGGATGAGAACTCTTTGGTTCAACTTTTAGGTTGTACTTGGTTGCGTGATCATTGTCCTTGTACTAGACACACTTATCTTGGAAGGGATTCATGTATGAATATGCCATGACTATCAGGTATTTCATACCCCTCCAAACATTAGGGTTGGACCTAGTTTGAGTATCGACCCTAATTAGAGATTTCCCTAAGCGTAATGCAATAATAGGAGGATTTGGACGGAAGCGATTCCAACCCAATACTTGTATGGTATTAGGGGTTAATTGCCGTGACCATCGGGGTTGACCTACTTTAGGAGTCTTTTGGCCCAAACCACCATCTCAACATTTGATTCTAAATTCAAGACCTAATGACAACCCTAGGAGGATTCACTGTCCAAATCACCCCTTCTTGTGTTTGATTCTCCCTTGAATGCTAATTGTGCATAGTAGTAGTCCGGACCTCATTGTAGTTAGTTCTTTCTCTTTTTGTAATTACTCCTTATCATTCGAAGTGTTAGATGAAAAAATAGATGAAAAGAAAGTAATAGTAGCTCCTTGGCCTTGTGGAATACGACCTCTATGTCACAAACAAGGTATTACTTGACAACCTCGTGCACTTGTGGGTCTCACCAACTACAACCTTCTCTTGCTTGTGCTAGAGGTTTATTACTTGATGACCCATGCACTTGCAGCTCATTAAGTTTTTTGGCACCATTACTGGGGAACTCCAAGAATGTTAGGAAAACCTCTATCTCACTACTCTAGTTATTTATCTTTCCTTTTATAAATATTTGTCCTACTATGTGTCATTTATCCTTTTTTGTGGACATATATATGTTTTCCTTTTATTTTGTTTTCTTTTATAGCTTATTGTTTTTAGTTTTGTTTGTTTGCTTAGGGCCATGGGTTTGAAAGAAGCTTTGTTGCCTTCCAAAATCTATGCACTTGAAGAAAGGATGGAAAATTTTTTTGCCATGAAAGTAGGCCAATGCAATCAGCACCATAATGTATACAATCCATATTGGGGAGAGCACCTGAATTTTTTGCCACATCATCATACACAACAATGGGAATACTCTCACTAATGATTGCTACAAGAGTTCCCCTATCAAGAACCGTGGAATTATCATTCTCAAGTCATTCAGAGTGAGTAACCTCACCAAAGTAAATTATAGACAGAGGAGGTATCGGTGAGATTCATGGTACAAACTGAAAGAAAAGTTGAAGCCGCCAATACCCGGCTTGAAGCCATGAACACCACAATTGAAGGTTTCTAGGCATCTATTCAAAGACTTGGGAATCAGTTTGGAGAACTTCTCAAGGCAACTTCTGAGAAAGAAAAGAATAATGAGCAAGAGGTAGAGGTTCCACCTAATGATGCCATAGAAGAAGAAAAGGGGAGGATGAAAACATGACTTTGTAAAAATTTCAGAAAGTGGAAGAAACTCAATTTATCATAATTGAAGAAGCCACCTACCTTAACATTAGTCAATCCATTGATCCAATAACCCTTTAATATTGACCAAGTGCGCAAAATGTTTTCTGGGAATTATATTTGAAGATGTTGGTAGGAAGCTAAAGCCACCCATGAACCCACCTATGCCTGGCTTGGACAATTACCAACTAAAAATTTTTCCTTAGAGGCCCAAACAAATTTCGTGGCCATTTCAAGATCGTCTAACCAAGGTTAAGAAAGAAGATGTGGATAGGATATTGATGCCATCCAATGACCCACCCATGCCAAGCTTAGAAAATTCTCAACCAAACTTGTTCCCTTGTAAACCTAAATAAATTTTGTGGGTAATTCAAATCCATTTAACAAGAGTCAAGATTGAACAAGAAGCAAGGAGAAGGTTCAAGCCATCTAAGGATCTGCCTAAGCTGAAATTGCACAATGCCCGACCTAAGTTATTCCCATTGAGGCCAAAAGGTAATTCATACATGACCTCAACCTTTGCACCATCTCGACAGGTACATTTTACTTTCTCAGAGGCGGTACGGATTGCCACTTAGATGACTAGTCCTTCATCATGAGTCACTAAAAGACCATAAGCATAAAGAGATTGTGATAGAGCGGGCAGACTCTTTGTGACAAAATGGTCATCTTCTTCCTCTTTTCATTGTGTGTATCTCGTTTTGTTTTATCATGTGGAGCCATTGGATTCCCATGACTTTCTTCAGCATTCACTCACGGGAAATGAAACTAATAGAATAACTCTCACTAACTCGCCTTAGCCAAATTAAGTGAAGCCTATTCTTTCTTTTTCCAACACTAACTCTGAGAGTCATTAGCCTTGTCACTAAGCCTTCATTCAAAAACTATGGTAGAGAAGCTGTACGGAGTTGCAAGTTTGGGTAAGAAACAATCATAGATGTTAGAAGTAAGGTAAGCTATGAGAGGCAGAAGGGTTGAATGAAGAAAGCAAGGGGAGGCAAGGAAGTAGTATACATTAAGAAGAGGAGACAACCAGCTCTTGGACTATATAAAATACGTGTTGTGTGCTTGATCTATTGATCTTGAACTCTTTTTTTTTAGAATGAACTGTCACTAAAATAAAGAAAGATGAGAAAGAATTGGGAGTTGGCGCCTACATAACAGGTTGCTTGCTTACCAAGCCGTCTTGGCAAGCTCTTCCAATTCTATTATTATTCTTGACTTCACTTATTATTAAAAAAAACTACTTCTAGCCAAGAGGAACACACCATTTTCAAGGCTCCATAAGGTAAGAACAAGCTATGTCAAGCTCGTGACGTAAAACAAGGGCTTCTTGGGAGGCAACCCAAGCTTTAAATTTGCCCTTTTCTTATTTTCGTATTTTAGTTGAATATTGAATGTGATTTGTGAGTTTGTATTTTTGAGTCTTTTGTTTCATTGTTTTATTGTAAAGTCTATGCTTGTTCTTGATTTTTAGTTTTTGTCCAATGATTTTATCATTTTTTGATGTGAATTGTTAAGTATTTCAGTGTTCCAAACCTTGTATATCAGTTTCGCCAAAGTTCCAAAGGGTATACTGCCAAATTTTTGTGTTTCTAGGCCCTTGTAGACACCTATGCGCTCGCACGGGAGCCCACTTTGGACTAGCTAGGAAGCCTTGCAGGCACCCATGTGCCCATAAGACCAGCGGCAAGGCTGTCAGCCCAGGGCCTGGGCGCCTTGTGGAGGCCCATGTGCTCGCAAGGCTGACCATAAGGCTCATTGCCCAGCCATCCACTTTGAGTAAACATTAATCTTGAAGTAATTTTGAACAATGATATTACTATAGTAATTTTAAATAGTGATTCAGCTAAAATTGTTTGCCAACTTCTGGGAACTCAAACAATACCTACACCATAGAGTATTGGACAGCTTCATGATGATTGAGCTGAAAACTTGCATGGAGTCGTGTTTTAATATTTTCTTTTTGGTTTAGTTTGTTTACGTGTTTGCTCACTTTGTTTGTTTATTTTCTTTTTATTTTCTTTTTGTGTGTGTGATGGATGCCTTGAGATGACGCTATGCTCTATCTCGCAGGATAGAAGCAGGAACATGACACACCTTCTTTCTCCATCATCTAAAGGAATCAATGGTGGCCACCCCGATCTCATGAACTTCAAGACTCATGCTTTGAGACTCAAGGAAGTTCACTAAACACTCTTGATATAATTTAATTACATATCTTTTACATGCTACTGATTTAGGTACATTGGGGTGAATGCACAACTTTAGTAAGGAGTGTATTTTTGTGATCTTCATGATGTGATTTTTTTGAACGTTTTGAATTTTGTTTTTTTGAAAATTTGCATGATAGTGTACTAATGATGGCAATGATGATTTTGGTAGGAGTATGATAGTCTATAAAATTGATAGATGCTAAGCTACTCACAACCCTAAACTTCTTGAAAGTTTTGTTTCATTCTCGGGATTCCATCACATACCCCCTTTAGTAGGGCCCTAGACACCTAGGTTGGGAAAGGTGACAACTGTCATGACCCTCTTAGTTGCTAACTTACTATGGTGGTTTCAGGCCTTGACATGTTAGGTGACCCCTAATGGACTATCCAAGATTTCTCTCACTATTTAATCTGATCCAAACAAAAAAAATATATATATATTTCCATGCTTTCTACATATTTTGAGATCTCTTTCTTATTCATATTAAACTAGACTCCCAAGGCAATTGGGCTTCGGTAAACCTTGAGAGAAGACCTTGTTTGGATGATGTTATTTGTTTATGAATGGATTGTTGGCTTGTTTGTGTGGTTTCATTCAATGTATGCTTAATTGTCATGGATTGCATGAGAACTCTATGATTCATTTTACTGATTATGCTTGGATGAGCGGGATGTGCCCTTGTATTAGATTTACATAATTTGATGGGGGATCTAGTGTATTGGTACACTGGGGGATCCAAGTGCCGATAACCCCCATGGGCTTTAGGATAGTTCTAGCTTGTAGAGCATTAAAACTCCCATAGCCAAGGCTCCTTATCTCCAAAGGCATTGTAGGGGTATCTTCCGAATGGAGAAACCCATATTGGATTACGCTATATCACGAAAGTTCCATGGTAGTCAACTTCCGACTCTATGCAGACCAACTCTAGCCAACTTAGTACCTAATTTCCTATTTGATCTTTGCTTGTTCTTCTCTTAAAGGGATCCTCACTCGGAGTTCTTGATCTTTCATTGTCATTTGCTTCTTTAATTTGCTTATGTGGTGTGCCTTAGTCCATTTTGTTTATAGTTTTCTCTTTTGTTAATTTTTGTATTTTGTTTTAAACCTATCTTTAGTAAACTAGATAGTGTTGTCTACGAGAAAGTAATGGCGGATCTTGGGACCAGGGGAATACTACCCTCTGATGCTTGCAGGAAAAGTTATTACTTGATAACCCTTGTGCTTGCAGGTCATCAAAAGACAACAAAATGATGCTAAGGTAATTGTCACTAATAAAATCATCAAGAAATAAATTCTTTCACAAAGTTAAGATAAATAAATGTTTGTTAAGTTTTCTTTGTTTGCAAAATTGATTAGTAGATTAATAAGTGCATAAATGCACATGTTTTTAGCTATATATCGATAAACTAAACTTTTTATCTTTAATAAATTTCACAATAATTGGTACTTAGTTCAACCTTTTTGGTATGTACGCCATAGATTACAAGCTTGAAGCTAAAGGAGAATAAGGGGGCTATTGGGGTAAAAACTTGTAAAGTAATGAGATTATAGAGAAGAACATAACATTGCCTAGTGTTGATCAAGCAGTGAAAACCATAGAGTTTCCCTTTGATTTCAAAAAATCCTAAGAAAAACATGTGGTCTAGACACACCCTATTGAGGCCAAGTTCTTCTCAAGACATTTTAAACAATGCTTCATAGCAATTGACATAGCCTAGTATTGACCTTGTGTGAATTTGCACAAACTCGTCTAATTGAAGGTCAAGGCCGTCTTTTCCCTAGGACTTTCTAAGGTTTTAATCAAGGGTAGATACACTGCATGATACACATGCCTATGTTGACTCCGTGTTTGGGCCCAACATCTAGACTAGAAAATGACAGCCATAAAGGTTTTAGAGGAACTTTATATGAAGCCTTTTGGTAAGATTTTGAAAAGTGTTTTTATATGAGATTTCAACAAATCTTGTTTGGGATTTAAAGCATTGCATAAAGGAGAGTTCATCGGCTATTCCTATAGAAGGGGGATTCAAAACCTTTAATTGTTGGAGGTCTTTTTCATCCAATCAAGAAATAAGTGTGGAGCAGTCTTTATCATGTTTTTTTATACTATTTGTATTCTCCTTTGATTGCATTTTGTACTTTCTTAGAATTAGAAACTAAATTCTCTAGTGTGTTTGGACATTGATGAGCCCTAGGATTTGATTTGTATTTGACTTTGGATATCGGTTATATATTGTGTACATTGAAAGCTATGATTTATTTTATAGAGAGGGCTTGACTTTATCCTTGATATATGTGTAGGAAATTAAGAAATCCTTATATATGATCCACCACAATTAAAGGGAATCAGGTGTACACCTAGAGGTAGGGGATTTAATTGCAATCATATGCTATATTAAGAAGAGATTCTAATGTAACTTTATAGGGGATTAAATGCTCATTAGCTTGACAAAATGTGTGTCACGCCGTGACTATCAGGCCCACGGGACGCGACAACCGCACGACAATCACGAGAAGGGATACTCCACCACTCAACCCATGGGATACTGCAAGGCTGACCAACATACCTAGAATTCAACAACATCTATCGCAGATAAAGAGAGTAGAAGCACAACGATACATAATGGAAGTAACAACAACAACAACAACGACTGCAATATGAAGAATATGTAGAGGTTCACAAATGCACAAGGAAGCAAAACTAACAATAGCAGGAAATGCTGATACACAAGAGTGTAAGAGTTGTTTATATACAAAACTATGCAACAAGGTTCTCCATAAGCTAGTGGATCCAGGACCCAATAACATTTTTAGCACAAAATAATATACATGAACTGAAAGGGAAATACAAAAGATAGAACGATAGCAAATGCTCAGCACACTGACACACCGCTGCACCTGCTACCTCCAATAGCCTGAGAGGAAGAAAGAGGGATGAGAAACTAATGTTACTCAATGATGGAAGGTTAGCACTACTCTAATAGAAATATACCAAAATATTATAAACATAAATCTTTAATTATTTTACTAATAAGATACTAGCTTAGAGCATGAATTCTTAATCCAGCAAACTTTAATACAGTAGTATAAAAAGATAGAGTAAAATAAGCATTTAACCTCAAATAGAATTTTAAAACTTCAAAACCACAAAACATTCAACTTAGGGTTTCCAATAAATGAAAACAAGCTAATCATGAAACTAATCTTTTATCATAAAACATATAAACCAAAATAGTTCCAAAATATAGGTATAACAAACTAAATAACATGAGTTTCAAAATAAGTAATCATAATAGTGGTGCCAAATTGAATTTATGGGAGACTGCCCTCCTAAGAGCAACAGCTGGGTTCACCCACTCACCACCAATTCGAGATAACACTACAAAGAAACATAATACTATAAATCTCAAACTCCAAAGCAAGAAAACAACAACTCAAAAGCATACTCATCCTATAACACGCACCCAGCATGAAATGGTCTAGAAAGCTCTCGAAACTTTCGCCATGGCCGCAGCTAGGTTCAGAGCCATCAAGGTACTCACATTGACCCATCGATTCACCAGTTGGTGACTCCAGCTACCCGATGAATATCCAGTCAGGACTTTACACTCTCACCTGAATTGGCCCTCGTACTAATCAGCTGGTCTACCATGGCACCTCAATAGGCTGGCCGTGGAGACTGCCTACTACAGTAGGGTATCACCATACAAACTCAACAATAAGTATAACTCCACAAGGAATACAATAGCCAACAATAACCATCAATCAATAATATCTCAGCCATGACCACAAGATAAAAGCACAAGAAAAACTCAAGCTTTTAACACAAATCGTTTTGAAAACTCCAACACAAGAAACAACTTGGAAATTCTTTCCTCTAACACAATCATTGCATAAAAGAAGCATCAAGAAATAAACTTATTTCCAAAGCAATAAACATCTCAAAATCATTCATGAAACCAACGAAATCCCATTAAGTAAGATAGAGTATAAAAGCAAACAGATATTAGTAATTTTCCCATAGGGTCATGCTTAATAATCCCACTCACAAAATTTGCAAATTTCTCCTCCATTGACGATAATCCTTGGCCAACTTATTGCCTTGAGCCGAAGCTTTACATCCCTGCCCAAAGTGCAACCAACAACAACCATAAGGGTTAGAACCAAACCCAGCAATAAAACCCTAGGTTTCTTCTACCAAACAACCCTAATCACAACTAGGGTTTGTTCAACTAACACCTTAGGCTACTAAAGAATTCTAAAGTGTTTAGCCTCACTCTAACTCAAGGAAACCAAGAAAACAATGAAAGCTCATCGGATTTACAATAACCCCGAAATTCCAAGCATAAAATTCACTCAAGATTTCAACAAATTTTGGGAAACAAATAAGGGAATCATAATCCAATAACCTTCCACACTCTAACAAGAAGATAATGCAAGAATCAAAGCACAAACATGCTCATTTACCACAATCACAACATTCCCTTAGCAAGGATGAAGAAAACAAGGAGAAAACAAGAAAGAATATGGTGTTTACCTTGCTAGGTTCAAAAGAGAAGGAGGAAGGAAATATGGAGCTTCAATTCAGGGAAAGGATTTTCATTTATGGTTTCCTTCTTATCCAAGAGAAAAGCAAAGTGGTAATGAAAGGAAAAGCATGGCTTTAAAAAGAAACGTTATGGCTTTGAAATGACAAGGCATGGTTAGGGGTATGGCCAAAAGAAGGGACATGGGAAAAGACCAAATTGCCATTCTAACTCCCAAGTATGCAAAAAATATTAAAAAAAAAGATTAGGGTGAAAAATAGCGCAGGGTAAAACAATGTGAGTATACTCTTGGCACACTTGCTGTCCGATCAGTTGAACTCCAATCTGATATCCTTGTCTAGTGCTTTATAGAAAATCTTATGAGATTTCTTGTTTGAATACCTCCCTCTCATGACTGATTATCTTCTCATTTATATCCACCATTCTTATAGGTTTGATTTATTATTTCTTTATTTTGTCACCTTTGTTTTTGATCGGTTGCATAATAAATAATAAGCTATGTTTATACATAAATAATATAACATATCTCCTAATAGAACACAAACCCTAATTTAATTCAAATATATCATGGATATATTTAGAATTAAAATTTAAATGTCCTAATCTTAATTGATTTTGGATTTTTTTCTTTAAAATAAATTATCTAGTTGTTTTGGACTACAATACAAATCTCGAGACAAATAATAAAAATTACAAAAATGCCTTTGAGAACATATCTCAAGGCAAATGCAAATTACAAGATTGCCCTTGAGAACACATATCTCAAGGTAATCTCAAATCTTAGGATAGCCCAAATACACATCCCGAGGCAATCCTAAATTTCATGTAGCCTGAGAACAAATCTCGAGGCAATCTGATAAAAATGCAAATCTTGGGGCTCCCAAACACATATCCCGAGGCAGGTTGAATTTTATTAATTTAATTAAATTTTGAAAAAAATTAATTAAAATTTTAAATTTTGATTTTATCCTCTCTCGATATTTCATTAATTAAATTTTAAAAAAAATTCAAAATTTAAATTTTAAATTTTAATTTTATCCTTTTTCTCTTGACATGGTCCACGAAGGGGTTAATGGGTTACGATCTTACGGGAGGGGTTTGGATATTGCGGATATGAACAACCAAATTTTTTTTAAAGGGGTGGATCTTCTTCTATTAAAAGAGGACGGCCCCAATAAAAAAAAATGAGGAAGATTTGAAGGAAAAAAAAGAATGACAAAAAAAGAAGGAAAAAATCGGGAATTAAGAAAAGAGATAGAAGAAAAAAGACAAGAAAAGAAGAGGAAGCCGGAGGGGAGACGAGAAAAAAAAAATGAAGAAGAAGAGAAAAAAAAAATCTTGACGTTCGTCGCCACTGCCGTTGCTCACCGCCATGGCATGCTTGAGTGGCTAAGATAATGCCACCAAGCAGCTTGACACCGTTGATACTGTTGTTGCTACTTGCGTGGCTGAGATAATGCCGCCAAGCATGCTTGCTGCTATATCTGCCGCCATTGATGCTTGTCAAGGATGCCACCGTCGTCATAATCGCTGCCAATTAAACAGGAGAAGAAGAAGAAGATGATGATGATAACTTGAGGGTGAATGAAGCGAAGGCGGATGAAATCAAGCAGATGGACTTTGCAAAAGTGGAGAAACATGTTTGTACTACTGGTGGAGGGAGTATAGGAACTGTGAGGAATCTACTTATTCGTGAAGACACTGTCAAGTATCTGATGAATCTGGATGTCTATTCTGCTCACTATGACCAAAAAAAAAAAAAGAGATATCAACCCATATGAGAGGACCCTGTACCTGTCATTGATCCAAATGAGAAGTTTTATGTAGGTGATACACAGTAAGAGCAAGCGGGTAAGCTCTTGATTTTAAACAACTCAACATTCATGCATGGGAAGCTTCTGAGAAGGAACAAGACATCCGCATGCAAGCTACTCTATCTCAAGCTGAGTTGTTGTTTAAAAAAAAAACTATAAGGTGATCAAAGAGAAAGTGAAGTAAAAAAAAATGAATAAAGGACACACTCATGGAGTAGTACTAAAATGCTGCTTCAGAAAAGAGCTACTTTTGGGGCAAATGGAGAAAGAAATCGATTATGATCGTGCTGACCGTAGACCAGGAGATTGCTCTTCCAAATAGTAACACTTCTTCATGAAGCAGCTGGGCATAATAATTGTTAAGTTTTTTTGGTTACTTACTTGAGTGGAAGAGATGCTACAGTCTGGTGCCAGTGTTTCTTCTGAGTTTTTGTGATAAGATAATGAATGCCTTTTGCACAAGCAGGACGTGTTCTTCTATTCCTCAAGCCCAGTAGGAACCTGCTGAAGATCATGTGGAGTACTAGATTGGCAAGAAGTGAAGACTAGGAGCAAATTAAGAAGATTATTATGGGTCCAGACCTCGCTACTATCTTGGAATGGTTGCAATATCAACATCTTAAGATTGCAGCAAGAAATCAAACTTCTTCCATTGAAAATGGTCCTCCACATTTTGTTAAGTTTAATGTTGTTTGATGAAACTGGTATTATCGTTGACTAAGTAATATGCACCATCTTAATGGGTTCCCATATCAATTCTTTAGAGATTGATTGTGCAGGAATGGTTGTCATAGTGATCTTGCATTTAGGCTATTTAGAGAAATGGTCCCACTTGGCTATTATAACAAATTGCTTCTTATATTCTTGGAAAAGGGAAAGTTTGTAGGAAGCTCATAAACATGATGATTAAGAAAAATAAAAAATAATAATAATAATAATAATAATGAGGTAAAGCAGCAGTTGTTCAATGTTTGGCTTTTGTGATTTTTAAAAAAATATATATACGCCAGTTTATAAGTGAGTGATGCTGAAATTCAGAAGTGGTGATAAAGTCATGCTTGCTCTTTTCACTGTACATAAAAAAAAAGAGAGTTGCTTTAAAATAATTAGGAAACATGGGCCCCCACCATCGTCCATGTTGCTATGAGTTAATATGGTGGGCCATATTGATATGAAAATGATGAAAAGCATGCATGCTCACGTGCATGAAAAGGAAATAAAAAAAATAATGAATAAAAAAAAAATTTGAGAAGCATGCAATGGTGTGCCAATCACCAAATACAAAAAAATGAAATGGAAAAAAATAATAATAATAATAATAATAATAATAATAATAATAATAATGCATGCATATTGAGAATGTTTTGGCAACATGAGCTTGGACCGTCATGGGGCATGAGTATGTTGAAATGGAGAACACACCAGCTGCAATATAAATCCCCAGGATTATCGTGCTAGGTATGGTTTGGGGCAGACATATGACATGATAGGCATGCCTTTCTATGCACATCAGACAAACTGAAGATTTCTGGGAAGGAGAAACATCAGCAAAATTCAAGTCAGACACAAAACCATAAAAGAAGTCAAAATGAACTTGCTTAAAGAGCCAGCAACCTACCATGGTCCTCAGAATGCTATCATAACTACTTTATTAAGCCTCGCCACCCTCATTGATACATCTGTAGAAAAAAATTCCGGGCTTGATATGCTTGCAACAATCTCTTGAAGTATCCAAATTAGAAGCACGAATCTCCTACTAGGTGCAAAGAAGAGAATGAAAGGAATAAATCAAATGCCCAATTCCAATACCATCATCGATGTAAACTCTTGCTTTTCTTGGTTACCTGCACTTTAGTTGGCCTCTTCTTCTTGAGATGAATCCCAACTTTGGTAGCCAATGAGACCTTGTCACTTGTAAGACAAATATATATTTTTTTTAGTGGGTGTAGGGTTGTTTCCCCAGTTTCCATGATATTGTCATGACATTGTGTGCATGGTGGAAATATTTGAAGCCTATTGAGTAGCAACTAGCAAGGTGTTATTTTTAGAAATGTTATTGCCTTGCGTCACAAAGCATCCTCTGGTCTTCCTGTTCCCTCCTCTTCATATTTAATGATGGCAATATCTGAGCTGCCTCATCTGTGATTTTAAAAAAAAAAGAATCATGCATACGTGCATGACAACAAAAAAATAAATAAATAAAAAGAATTAAAAGAATTAAAAAAAATAAAAAAAAGGATGAGAATCATGTATACATGCATGACATTAAAAAAAATCTTGAAATGGTATGTATAATTGGAATGAAATTGTGAGAGGATATGCATGTGTGTACGTTCCCAGCCAATTTGCTACAAAATTCGACATGTATAGCATGTGGAGGGACCCACCATTGTTCATTCACATATAGAATCATGAAAGTATGTTATTGTGTGCAATGCACACTTAACGTGAACTAAAAAAGTCCAAGGGCGGGCTCCATTATTCAATAGAGGCACATGGGACAAGAATGGATTAAAATATATATATATATATATATATTTTAGAAATGATTAAAATGATTATGTGTGAAATAGATACCTATCATTAACTCATATATGAATTTGAGGATGCATGAACTGGTGTTTTCTCTTAAAATCCTGCTTCTTTGTGGTTCCATAAGGCCATACAGACATCAACATTAGAGTGAGTAAAGAGAACACAAGAGGGAGCCATCCTTCATGGTGAACTTTGGCAAGGCATGCTGAGAACTATACAAGTTTAATTGATCCAAAGATTAGAATGAAGAGGAGTGCTAAGACTATGGTTCGCTTCCAAACAGTCGTGATGATGAGAAACATCAAATAGGTTGTGATTAACATGACAATGACCACAGGCAGCACTGGAAATCAGATAAAATTTATGGCATCCTTTCATATAGTTAACAAGAAAAGAAAGTATGCTAAGGAAAAGCATGCATAAACAAAATATAAAATAAAATAAAAATAAAATAAAAAATAAAAAATGAAATGAAATGAGAAACATGCATATGTGCATGCATGATAAACAAAATTGAAAAGCATGCATAAACAAAATAAAAAGATAAAGATAAAAAAAATGAAATGAGAAGAATGCATATGTGCATGAAAATAAAAAAAATTAAAATAAAATAAAAATAAAAAATGAGAAGCAAGAGAGAATAAACCAGGCCAATGAGATCTCTTCTTTTATATAAAAACAATTCATTATATGCATGCACATGTGCATGAAATAAAAAGAATTGAAAAAATGCATGCATCCTCACGTGCCAAAAAAATTAATAAAAAAAAAAATTAAATAAGGGTCCCACACCATGAAAGAGACACATATGCCAATTAACAAATGATAAAAAATGACAAGCATATACCAACGTGCCTTAATATATATATATATATATATAAATCCCACCATGAAGAGATATACATGGGAATATTAAAAAAAATTATCATATGCATGCAAGCATGTACGTACCAACTTCTATCAAAGGCATGAAAGAACTGCAATAATTATGAGAAGTGTTGAGAAGGAGCTCGAGAGAAATAAGCTTGTTTTAGGAACCAAGGAAGGATTTGATAATCACTATTTAGGGGATTGGGATCATAAAGAAAAAATTTCTTATACAAAACAACCTTCATCAGGAAAATTCTCATAAGCTCAAAGGAACAAAGGAAATTTTCAACACAATTGAAATAAAGCTAGCTATCCTTTTTATATCTTACACAAACCTGGGTACCAAAATGAAAGATAAGCTTAGTCACTATGGCACGCATCTGCACCGAATCCATTCAACCGCTTAAGCCATTCTGCCTCAAATTAACACCAAAACTTGATGATGATCAAATCCCAGCCGTCCATTTATTCTTCAGATCACCTTGCTTCAGTGCCTCGAACTTAAACTATGTTGCTTGATGATGAAATCTAGACCCTTGATCAACCTTTAAATGATATCTCATTCATTGCCTGGTTGTCTCGAACTTACTTTATAAATTTGATGATGAAATCTGGACCCTTGATCAAACATTTAAGATGATATCCCATTCATCCCATATTGCATCGAACTTAAGATATTGTTGTTTGATGATAAAATCTCAGCACTCCAAATTTGAATTATTCACCTTGCCTCGAACTTAAGGCAGTGTTGCTTGATGATGAAATCTCAGCCCTCTAATCCTATCTCTTGATGATTAATGCCTCAAATTTAAATCAGTTCTTCTTATATCCACCATCCATTAATTCTCCTTCTCTAAGTACAAGCTATGCCATCTTACATTATATGAACGGACCACATTGAAAACATTTAATAATGACACATCTATCTCAAGAAGGCAATAAACCATGTAATGTGGTGACAAGGCATATACAGCGGTTATGTTCAAATATATATATATATGATGTGATAAAAACATATATATGGATGTCTTATATTCCAAGCCAAAGCAGCCAAGTCAAGACTGAAAATATGAAAAGAGTCAAAATTTAAAAATTCATATAAATCGACAACTAAACTCAACGGTCTCAAGACATCAGAAGTCGAAGACCCAAAGAGTTTCATGAGTCAATATTTGAAAATCCATATAAATCGACAACTGAACTCAGCGGTCTCAAGACATCAGAAGTCGAAGACCCAAAGAGTTTCACAAATCAATATTTGAAAATCCATATAAATCGACAATTTGACTCAGCCGTCTCAAAACATCAAAGTCGAAGACCCAAAGAGTTTCAAAAGTCAATATTTGAAAATTCATATAAATCGACAATTGAATTTAACGATTTCAAGACATTAGAAGTCAAAGACCCAAAGAGTTTCACAAGTCAATATTTGAAAATCCATATAAATCGACAATTGGACTTAGTAGGCTCAAAACATCAAAGTCGAAGACCCAAAGAGTTTCACAAGTCAATATTTGAAAATTCATATAAATCGACAATTGAACTTAGCGGTTTCAAGACATCAGAAATCAAAGACCCAAAGAGTTTCACAAGTCGAGAAAGGAGCTTCACAAGCATAGAAGCCGAAGCTTATAAACAAATAAAAATCAAGTCTATGGTTCATCAACATGGAGAAGTCATAACTTGAAATTCAAATCAAACTCAAGATGCAAATCAAATCCAAAATGCAAAAATGACCATGACACAAGTTCGGATACAAGTCCATAAGTCAAGATGATTTCAAATTTCTTTTATTTTCAATGAAATCCATGAATTCATATTTATTGAAATGAATGAAAATTGATTGTCATATTTGTTTCGTTATTCACACTTATTTCTTAATTGGAGGTTCCTGCGACAATGTCCAGGGTAATTAACATTAAGGGCTTACCCCTAATGGAAGTCATGAACCCATAATTCCTTAAAGCCTACAAAATATTAAAATTTGATTTGTGATCCATGCTTTTTTAACCGGTCATATCCTAATCAAAAGCCGGGTAGAAAGAGAGGAGCCCACAAGCTAGTATTAATAATTCCAATCTTAGTGTGATTGATAAGTGCATGTGTATAAGTAATATGAAATATTCTTTTCTTACATTGAGCATCACTTTTATCATATTTTATTGCTTGTTCGTGTGTATTTGTGTTCTTTTGTGCATATAGGGTTGTGGAGACAAAGTTGGATGAAAGAAAGCAAAAGTAAATCGTGGATGCAATTGTTGATAAAGTTCTTGAATTGGACAAACGCGAAGACACGAGTCATGCTCAAAGACATGTGCGTGTGTGCCAACCTCTATTGTGCTCAAGAGAATACACAAAGTGGATTGGCACAAAGACAGTCACACTCATGTGTTCTGACTTGTGCAATGCTAGGAAGATCTTCGTCAATGTGATTTCATTGAAGACGCAATGTGATCTACCACATGGATATGTGCTCATTCATGTGGCCTCGATGATAAGAGTGGATTCGGGAGCATTTTAGTGAAGTACTATAGTAGTTTACTGTAGTAAATCATTGTAGCAGTTATTGTTCATAGCTCGCAGGAAACCAAAATCTAGAAATCCACATGGCCGTGTGGATGCCCGATTCTAACCCCTATAAAAACCGTGAATTGAGACGTTTTGAAGAATCTTTTCACATCTTTTTTCGCATCTTTGGAGGCGCTCGCGGCTATGGTTTGGAGAGGCTTTGCCTAGGTTTTTGGAGTGTCTCTACGGCCTTCTACATCACGTTCCTTTGGAGGAGAGTTATTGGGGGAGTTTTCATCGACACCGATTCGGCGAGGTGTGCCCTAGGCTTGACAAGGGAACCTTTGGAGAAGATGAGTAGGCTTCACAAGACCATTAATACGGACTACAAGGGGGTTTATCAATGGATTTCATGTTTTCACTATTGATTTCATTATTGATTGTGTATTGCTCCATGGAGAGCTAAACCCCTAGTGGGTGCTTGGACTTGTAAACCCTAGGATGATATTATTTCATTGACCTTTATTATGCTTTTTTAATTGATGTTTTAATTGAGTTCCATCCTTGAATGCTTGTTGTGTTGATTTTCCCTTAGAGTAACACTAGGGTTGAGAATCCATCTCGGTAATCCTTGTGCATGAGTGACACTTCATAAGGATTAGATAAAGCTAGGTTGGAGAGGGTCAAAAGGGTGAGTTGAAAGGTAGCGGAACGTCCCCTTTCCCTTCCTGTGTGGTTTATCCTACCTCCACGTTCCAAGAGTTTTTTGCAGCGACGATAGAGTAAAGTACTAAGAGACAAACTCCACTGGGGCTTAGTTGCACAAGAAACAGAGTGAAGTGTTGAAGTAATCCTTAGTACTGGGACTTAATTGTGACTTAGGGTTTTTCACCTGGACCAAAGGGTTAGATCTATATTAGGGAATCGGGTTTATCACTCGGAGTCCCTAGAGCTTTAAGCAACCTTGCACAGTGTGAGTCATCGAGAGTATTCCTTTCCGCCAGGGTATAGCATAGGGTTAGTCACGATTGTCCTTAGGTTTGGGACTGTGTGTATTTGGATTTTCATGACTCATTAAACTTCAATTAGGATGCATAATGATTAGACTTTCACTTGAAACAATAGTCCTAGGGTGAGCAATGTCCGAGTTCCCCTTCTCTATCAATTGCCTCTCCTTATTCCTATTGCGCTTTCTTTTCTTTTCTTTATTTTTATTTGTATTGATATTGTTCACAGAACTCATCAATCATTTTCATAATAGTTAAATAGCAATACTTGTATTTTTGAGCACTATTCCCCGTGGATATGACTACCCACTCACCAGGGTACTTTAATACTTCAATAACCCGTGCACTTGCGGTACACACATGCAAGGGATGTGTCAGGGATCGACAACCCTTGTGTTTTATTGCATACTCTACTTCTTGATTGACAAGTACATTTGAGTCCATCACACCAAACTAAAAAGTCATGATCAGAGATCTTACAACAAAATTGCTTTTTTACTAGGAGCAAGATCAAACTAAAATGTATTTATTCTTGTAAAAAGTTGTTGCTAAGATATTTTGCCCCACACATCGTGACAAAAGTGTCCATCCATCACAAAATTTATTCTTTTGCTACTAGACTTCACACATGTTATTAGTGATAACCAAAAACCGTTACAAGAAATAATTTATGTCTACCCATCTCACTGGGTATTTTATTACTTTAACACCTGTGCATTTGCTGTACACACATGCAAATCTGTTGTGTCACCCCTCTGTCTGACAACACTTAGGTTTAATTTATGTTACTTGCAATTACCTTAATCGATTAATCCCAAGTGAAATGTTATCTGGACAGCTCCTTCATTTTATTGGTTAATCATTTCTTGGATACCTCAACTCTATTTCTATACAAATCTAAATTTTAGTTAGTAATTCACTTCTTTACAACTTGATTTTAGCTTGATCACAAGGATAGAGTTAGTACTAGTGATTTTCAGTCCATGTGGATTCGACAACTCTACTCACACAATACTATTACTTGATGACCCTTACACTTGCGGATTAGTGCACACAACACACATCAATTTTGCAAATAATATATGTCCTTTACAAAAAATACTAATATTATATTATTATTTCTATGGAGATTTTTGTTTAAAAAATAGATAAGTCCCATTTTTATTATTTGCTAAGGAGATTAAATTTATTTGCATATTTCATAGTAAACAGTTTATTTTCAAGTATCATTATTTACATGAAAAAATGTGTGATGTATACAAACGTGATTTTCAAATTACACAAAAGACATGATTTGTAAAGCATTATCAAATTAATTTCAATAATAATTTTATCATCAACTAAGTCAAATGCAAATAAGACATGATCCCAAAATTAAAGCTTTTCCACCAGTTTGCTTAAAAATAAATAAATCAAATCAATCATCATCATCATCATTATCATCAATCTCAATATTCATTCAATGTTATCCTTTTCCTTGACATCTTCATCCTTGCCTTCATCAAAACTTTTTCATTTCAAATCATATTAAATAAAACAAATGTAGTTATAAACATAAAAGTCTGAATCTCACCTTGTAGTGAGTACTTCAATGTTTTGATGTGTTTGACTAGTCCTAAAGTTGACTGGTTCTTGGTCCTATTGGTGTTATGTGTTTGTATTGTTGGCGTATTTCTCTATGTATATGTTAAGAAAGTGGTCATGTGATGAATCCAACAAGCTGATGAGTTGACTGGAATAAGATAGAAATGAGGGATGTCACATAGGTATGTTTTAGAAATTATCAATCTCTTCCTCATATTATGATGTATCTGGTATTGGAATGGATGATACACTAAAAACATTTTTGTAGAATTTTGTATTCTGAGCAAAATCTAGCATCATATGCGTATATTGTCTCAATTTTTTCTTCCATACATAGAAGGTGTTTGAGGAATTGTCTCAAAGAGTAGCATTCAAGCACTTGGCTACATCCTACAATAATTACAAAAAGGCAAACTGTTGCTTTTAAAAACAGAGGTGAGCCCAGCTATTTTGCATCAATTTCAGCTTCATTCTCTATTAAGACCAAGATTGCCTATCTTCATTGGTCCAAGATACTCATTTACAAAATCGTTTTCACATTTAAGATATCTCTGAATCCTCAAATGATCATGACTATGAAGATAGGCGAGCATTATATCCACTCTTTGGTATCTTTGCAAATATCTTTCTGGGAATTAATCAAATCTCAAAAGTTAGTGATTAATAACTTATGATGGTATTCAAACAATGTAGTAGACTATCACACTACCCTTTTAGGTGGGACCGAAGAAGGGACACATGGACAGGCTGAACACAAGACAAGTGGATAAAGGCATATAAAAGGGGGAACTCCAATCAAATGAAGGTCATAATGACCAATTTACAAGAAGATACATGGAGGAATTGTCTTCAATTAGGGCACACAATTTAGGAGAAAATATCATATAGGCGAACTTGTCGAAGGATCACTTTTGACTAATGTGCTTCAACCCATGCATGTGATGGAGGATGGTCAAAAACATATGAGCAAGTGTTAGAGGAATGATTTAACATGTTAGGGAAATCTATTGCTACCATTTCCAAATATATATAAAAAATCAACAAGCTCAGTTATATTCAAACCCTCTTACTAATTTTTCACAACAAGTACTTGAATCATCTACTTCGTAGGAGCAAAAACAAGGGATTCCACATCAAATGAGAATGGTCAAATTAGGTTTTCTCTATTTTGATAGAGCAGATGCCTTACGCTTGATTTTCAAGGCTAAACAATTCTTTAACTATTAAAAAATTCAAGCATTGGTTGAAATTTATAGCAATTCATATGGATGAATCGGTGGTCCCATGGTTTCAAATGTTGCAACATTTAGGTTCTTTTCAATCATAATCTAGATTGGCAAAGGTCATCAAATGAGCTAATGGACCACCTGTCTTTGACTCCCACTTGTATGCCTTGTTCAAGCTCCAACAACAACACAGTATTTCAGTGTTGTTCTTCTTTCAATGCATTAGTTAACAAAATAGAAGGCCTATATTCATCTACTTTGCTAGATTGCTTTCTTATTGGTTTAAAAAAGGAGATCTAACATTACGTGAGTCCTTAACCAAAGTAGTAATTTTGGCATGAGTATTTGAAGAAAAATATGACTCGAATTCAAAACAAGATACACCACTGCATTATTTTCCTCCTGATGTTACAATCACCGTATCTTTAACAAAGAAGGCTTCAATACTATCCTCCAATATATCTACATTTTCTGCCTCATTTGTACAACCCAAACCATCACCTCTGGCAACAATAGCTAAATTCTACACTGACTTTCAAAAGGGTGTCATTCTAGGAAATACAATTATGAAAGGCCAAGGGCCTTTATTTTAACTGTGACAGAAAGTATTCACCATCTATTGGATATAAATGCACTAGGTATGGCAACTTAATGAAAAATCTATGTATAACAAATGAATGAAAGAAGACAAGAAGAAATGAAAGGTGTAGGCAAGACACTTCAAAATAAGTTGTCTCTTGTCTCTTGAATATTATTTCTCCAAACTAGATGCAAATGGTCTCAAGGAATAATATTATTGGGATACAATACCTACTGATTAAGAAACAAATTTGCACTTTCTGTTTTCTTAAGAACTCACTTGAACAAGAAAGATTGAAAAGGGTTAGCAATACGGGAAGAAATTTTTTTTTAGAAGTTAATTTTTATCTTTTAAAAAGGTACCGGATAAGTTTTTTAAAGGATTGGAGGGGGTATTTATAAATTTTAGAAGTCTCTTTGCATGTCAATTGCTATGAAGTGAAGAGGTGTGAAAATGTTCAGAAACAACCCTTGAAAATATTTTATCACTTTATTTTTTTAACGTTGGGAAATTTATGCAACAATCCCCCACTAATTTTCTAAAACATAAAAAAGAAAACATTTTCATAAATGTATTCTACAAGCAAAGGTTTAAGATTCCAAAGGTGGCAAAGGCTTGAACCTTTGGACTGGTTCATGAGTTCCACAAAAGGCAGTGCAATTTTTAAATGGGCCTTTGCTTTTGATCCTCTAGCAAGTACTACAACAATTTCACTGGGTTATCCTTTTGGAAGCGGCCTCTCACTTCTATACTTGTATAGTTAGACGTATCTAGGGTGTTCCATAACCTAATTTTTACTTCACCCTACCATATAGGCTATACATCTATTAAGGACATAAAGTCCAACCTCTCTTTGTTGTGTAAATATCAACACATCTAAGTATGGAACTTTAATGGAATAGTCTTCATTTACCCCCATTATTCCAAATGATTGATGCATTGTGAACACTGTTACATCGCTTATATAGGCTCCTAGATAACCTAGTTGAGTTTGCTATTGAACTCTCATACATACTGATCATTGATTAGAGAAGTATCTTTTACTACATAAAAGATTAATTTCTTAAACAATACCAATAAGATAGAGTTGGGCTCACATTAGGTTATTTATTGTAACCGGTCTCAATCTCATACTTCTCATTGTTTTGGTGGTTTGTTCACCATTTAAAAGTTTGGTTAGCTAATTAGCTAGCATATTATTAGTGGGTAAATACTCCAAGTTCATCTTACCCTTCTTCACAACACTTCTCACATGGTTATACCTCATTGCAATATGCTTGCTATTATTTGACAACCTTTCATTCTTTGTGTTGTAAATAGCAGCTTGGTTATCACAGTATATAGTGATTGGCTCTTTGGTTCTCCAAAAAAATGGTATGGTTCTTAAAAACCTTCTTAACCAAAGTAAATCCTTTGTGACTTGTAACGAAGCTATGAACTTTGATTCCATGGACGACAAAGCCACACAACTTTGCTTTTTGGAGGACCAAGCTATAATAGAACCTCCAATTGTGAATAACCAACCACTTGTTGATTTTGAGCTTCTTTTGTCTGAAACCCACTTAGCATCACGTACTGTAACACTCAAGTATTGGAGTTTCATAATCATGATGAATGCCAAAGTTGAGAGTATACTTCAAGTATCTCATCAACCTCTCAAGTTCACTCCGATGCTCTTTACTAGGACTACTAGTGAACCTACTTAGAATGCCTGCATCCCAAGCTATATCAGGTCTTGTATGATTTAGAGCATAAATCAAGCTTCTAATTATTTTGGCATAATTATCTTGATTAATACTCTTACCTTGATTAGGTTCCACTTTTACATAAGTACTAATAGGTGTCTTACTTGGTTTACAATCCCAATAGCCAAACTTCCTTAGATGTTTCTCTATGTAGTGTTGTTGTGACAACACATACTTATCAGTAAGTTTGTAAACCTTTACACCTAATATTACATCTACTGGACCTAAATCCTTAATATTGAAAGCTTGTCTAAGATAAAACTTAGTCTCATTTACACACTCTATATTAGATCCAAAGATAAGTAGGTCATCTACATATAAAGTAATTAAGACTCTATATTCTTTTGTTACCTTAATAAAAACACTTGACTCTACTTTACTACTCTTAAACCCAAATCTCTTTATTTTTTTTTAAACTTCTTATACCATTGTCTAGGTGCTTGTTTAAGACCATAAAGAGACTTGTTCAGTTTACATACCTTGTGCTCTTGTCCTTGAACCTTGTAGCCATTTGGTTGCTCAATGTAGATCTCCTCCTCAAGACCCCCATTCAAGAAAGCCATCTTCACATCCATTTGATATACTACAAATTTGAAAATTGAAGCTATGTCGAACATTATTCTAATAGATGTAAATTTAGAGACCGAGGAAAAAGTTTCAAAATAATCTAGTCCTTCCTTTTGATTAAATGCTTTGGCTACCAATCTTTCTTTATATTTATCAATTGACCCATTGGTCTTGAGTTTTCTCTTTAAAACCCATTTAGTGCCTATGGCTTTAGTGTTAGGAAGAAGATCTACCAAAGTCCATGTATTATTTTGATATATGGACTTAATCACTTCATCCATAGCTTGTTTCCACAAGTGTGAATCTTGTCTACTCATGGCTTCCATAAAAGTTTTTGGATCCTCATCAATCATATAGGTCATCATATCTTGTCCAAAGTCTGTTTCTATTCTTTTTCTTTGGCTTCTTCTTAAGATGGGAGGTGGAGACTTATTTCTTTTAGATGTTTCTCCTTTTCATGCACTAACCTCTTTATTGGTGTTATCTTTACCAAGGCCTTGATTCATTAATTCTTATGACAAATTTTCATCAAGTTCATGCAAACTTGCCTCCTTTATGGTTAAATGATCAAAGTAGATGGCATGAGCAGATTCAATTATACTATTTCTTTTAAGATTAAAAAATCTACATGCTTTACTATTTTGAGAATAACCAACAAAGATACACTTGGTAGCTTTACTACCCAATTGAGGCCTTTTATTAGTTGCATCTAGAACATAGGCAATGCACCCAAAAACTCTAAATTAATTGATATTAGGTTTTCTTTCAAACATCATCTCATATAGTGATTTATTACATCCCTTATGCAAATTTCTATTACAGAGGTGACAAGATGTGAATAATGCTTATCCCAAACAACTTAATGCAAGATTAGAGTAAATTAACATTGTACTTACCATTTCTACTAATGTTCTATTATTCCTTTCGGTTACTCCATTTTGTTGTGGAGTGCTTGGAGAAGACATTTCCCTTATGATTCCATTTTTTTCACAGTATGCATCGAATTCTAATGATATATATTCTCCTTCTCTATCGGTTCTAAGTCTCTTAATCCTTTTGTTAGTCAAATTTTCAATTTCTTCTTTGAAAATTTTAAACTTTTCACAAGCCTCATCTTTTGATTTTAGTAAATAAACATAAGTAAATTTAGGAAATCATCAATGAAAGTTATGAAATATCTTTTATTTTCTCTTGTTAAAATATCTTTGTTAGCACACAAGTCAATATGAATTAATTCCAGTAAACCATTTGTTTTGAAAACTCTTTTATAAGGAGGTTTTGTGATTTTTACATGTGCACAATATTCATATGTTTAATACTTAGAACATTAGAGGATTTAGGAATTATGTCATGAGAACTAAGTCTACTTAGTGCATTCATGCCAATATGTCCTAATCTAAAATGCCATAAAGAATTAGAAAAGGAATCAATGAAGTAAGCAGAATCACGAGAAATTTTATTAATATTAAATGTATAAATGTTGTCCTTGGCATATCCCTTTCCAACAAATACACCTTTTCTAGTCAATATGACTTTGTGGGACTCAAATACAAGCTTGAAACCATTGTCATCAAGTTTTTTTTAACATAAATCAAATTTTTCCTAAAATTAGGGATATGGTATACATTTTGGAGAGTAAGAGTCTTGCCACTAATTAGAGGGAGTTTGACTATTCCTTTCCCAACCACTTTGCTAGAAGAGGAATTGCCCATGTAGACAATTTTTTCTTCTTCAAACTCCTCATAGTTGGTGAAGGCACCACGAAATGGCATGTTGCCCCTGAATCGAACCACCAATCTTGTTGTTTCTCAATGAACATGATCTTAGTTACCATTCCTATAAAGTCCTCCTCTTGGATGGTGTTTGTCTTTTCTTTCTTAATTTTTGGAATCGGCACTCCTTGGCATAGTGACCCATCTTGCCATACACAAAGCAAGAATTAATCATCTTTTTTAATTTCTTGGACATCTTCTTGAATTTGGCATTGTCTTTGCATTTGCATTGAATTTCCTCTTTTGAGCCTTATCCAAATTGATATTAGATTGCCCCTCCACACTTTGGACAGCATGTTCTTTATTCTCAATGGTGGAATCAACACTTACCCTTGCTTCACAGTCTATTTGAATATGCTTCAAAAGTTCATCCAAAGAGATTGTCTCCTTTTTATGTTTAAGTTTCATTTGGTAATCCTTCCATGAATATGGGAGTTTACCAATGATGGAGGAGACTTGAAAAGTTTCAGAAGTTGTCTCTCCCATTTCTTGACACTCGTTCGTAATATTATTAAGGGCATAAATTTGATCCATAATTTTCTTAGAATCCACCAATTCAAATTCCACATACCTGTTCACTAAGAAAGCTTTATTCCCCGCATCCTCATTCTCATATCTCTTTGCTATAGCATTCCACAGCTTGATCCCTATCTTGAGGTGATGGAAAGTGTTGAAGAAATCATTGGATAATGAATAAAGGATCGACATTCAACAAATATAGTTATCTTCTAACCATTTCTCTTGCTTTTTCGTCAAGCCTTGATTGTTGGTAATGCTTTTATTACCCTCACTATTTGATTCTTCTCCACCAATGTTGTTAGATGAGTGGCTTCCCTCTCCATTATTATTTTTGTTGGTGGTGGTGTTATCCTTGAACGGATAATACTCATGGAGAACATATGCGACTTTCAACAAGGATAATTGGTATTAAATCTTCATGCTCCACCACTTATAATTTATGCCATTGAATCATTCTAGCCTTTCCACTTCATAAGATAATGGTTTGATTGAAGGAGTTGCCATTGGAAGAATAATAATATTCAAGAATTGTTGGATATAAATGCACTAGGTATGGCAACTTAATGAAGAATCTATGTATAACAAAAGAATGAAAGAAGACAAGAAGAAAATTGAAAGGTGTAGGCAAGGAACTTCAAGAGAAGTTGTCTCTTGAATATTATTTCTCCCACTAGGTGCAAATGGTCTCAAGGAATAATATTCTTGGGATACAATGGCTACTGATTGAGAAATCAATTTGCACTTTCTGTTTTCTCAAGAACTCACTTGAACCAAAAAGATTGAAAAGGGTTAGCAATACGGGAAGAAATTTTTTTTGAGAAGTTAATTTTTATCTTTTAAAAAGGTACAGGATAAGTTTTTTTAAAGGATTGGAGGGGGTATTTATAAATTTTAGAAGCCTCTTTGCATGACAACTGCTATGAAGTGAAGAGGTGTGAAAACGTTCAGAATCAACCTTGAAAATATTTTATTACTTTATTTTTTTATTTTTGGGAAATTTATCCAGCGCCATCACATAAGTATACTACTAGTGTTACAATAGGACAATAAATAGACAGACCAGCACCTAACTAAATATCCTATTTATATGATTTCTTCTTTATCTCTAGGTAACCATTTTAAAAGTCTCTCCTTGCATGCTATGGATAGTAATTGTGCTTATGGTGCAATAAGATTTTGTTGGTACACTTCTTGGCTATCCAATGAATGAACTACTTGATAGCGGAAGAGATGACAATATCATTCAACCGAGGCTAGCACACTTTCTATGATTAGAGGATGTGACAACTCCATCTTTTATGGTCTTAGTGGGGAATGAACACACCTTAGAAATAAAGGAGAAATTAAGAAACTACAAGTCAATGTATACAACAATTTGATTTCCCTTCCTAATTACTTATTATCAATTGCCAGTGTAGACATTATCTTGGAGGCTTCATGGTTAGCCACTCTTGGATTTTATATGTTGGATTATAGCAAGCTATCACACCAATTTTTCTAAACAATAAATTTATCACACTCAAAAAGAAACAATTATGTCAAACCTTACCACACTATCTTCAAGAAGTTACAGTGTTTGTCTTCCACTAATTCTTTTACTGCATGCTACATTGTGACACTCATTTCTAGTAACGATGAGGCTAAGCACTCCACTCTAACATAGCAGCTAGGTTTCCTCACTTATGCTTTCTCTTCTTAAAAATATTCCCACAAATCTATAGGAGTTATTACTATAATATAGTGGACTATTCTCCATATTAACTAGCTTACCACCCTCACGATGTTGTGACCATCACATTCTCTTGTTGCCCAACTAGACTCTAGTCAAGGTTAAGCCATATCATTATCCTCATAGTCAAAAGACTTAAATTTAGAACATGGTCACAAAAATGCTAAGTGAAGGACTCATTGACTAAGTGCCAACCTTTTCTCTTGCTTCATCTTATCAGCCATAAAAAAGATGGTACTTGGCAATTTTGCATTGACTATAGAGCCCTAATTGCATTCATGATCAACAATGCTTTTCTAATTGCCACTATTGACAAGGTCTTAGATGAATTATTTGGTGCATCATTCTTCTAGAAGCTTGACCTATGCTAAGGCTATCATCCTTGTACAGCCTAATAACCATTATTAAATGGGGGTTCGAGCTTATCATGGGCACTTTTAGTGGTTAGTAATGAAGACAATGCCAAGCCTATAGTCTCCTATGCAAACATACCTGCTCAGCTATTTTTCTTTTGGATATTAAATTATCCGTTAAATAGACTGGTACTTCACCATTGAGGCATGCCTATTGCCAAGAGCAGATTTACCCTATACTAGATAATAATAAGGCAATGCTAGGTAATTATAACCTTAAGATTCAACCTAGTCACAATAAGGAGGCCTTGCAAAACATGGAGGAGAATTGAGTCTTAAGAATTCAATGTAAGATCATTATATTGTAGTCCATTCACTGATATCAGCACTACAAGAAAGTTGGCCTATAGCGACTAAATTTAGCTTTTAAATTTATAAATTTATTACAATAAATCTCTATAGTGGCGGATTTTTTATATAAGCAGCTATAGATGTGTTTTTAGTGGCAAATTTTTTAATTAGCTAGTATAAAAACAGTTTATTTATTATTTATTTTAACAATAATTTTATAGTGGAAAATCCATGTATTAGCTGCTATATATATTAAATTTAAAAAATTATTTTTAAGGGCTGAAAATTGTATAACTATTTTTTATCATTTATTTAAATATAAATTATCACAAAAAAAAATCTATTATCCCGGATTTTATGGATAATTTTTAGTATAAACAACTAAAATGGTACCTTAACTTTGGGTGTGTTTCTATTTCGGTCCCTCAATTTTAAAAAGTTACAATTTTGCCTCTTAACTTTATTTTTTGTTACAATATAGTCACCTGAGTGCACGACGTTAACGGCGAGTAGAAATGGCCCATGATGTGTTACGTTTCATCCATGTCAGCAACGTTATAATGCCATGTTGGACGCCAAATAGGATGCCCAATCAGCCATCTTCAATCCTGGGAACCATCTCCTTCCTTTTCATTTTCTCTTTTCATCTCTGAAGCCCTACTTTGAAACCATCTCTCCACAATCAGGTGGAAGTTTCGTCATTATATAAAGGAAGAAGGAGAATAGCATTGATAAAGAATGGTCAAGGAAAGATTAGTGATCTCTTACACCCTACTTTGAAACCATTGCTCCACAATCCCTAGAAGTTTTGTCGCTTTCCCTTTTAACTTTATTTTCTGACCCTGACTTTAAATGTGGCAAACCAAGACACAATATGAGGACATACAGGGGAGAGATTGAGCCAAAAGAAAAAGAAATTATCCTTGTTAACTTCAAATGCTCAAGACCAAGACATGAGAAAGCTGTGCAATGGTAAAAATTGCCATCAAGGAAACTGTACAAATAGTTTAATATTTAATTAAGTTTTCTCTGGATAGTAACATATTAAACAAAGTGTTTTTGTTTTAGAACCAATATCAAAATGCAATGTACAAGAGTATCTATTTGCATTTGTTTTGTAGTTTTGGAAGAAGAATGTCTACAAATGCAAAATGAGCTTTATGCAATATCTATAATGTTTACTTTTGTTCTGAAATGTTCATATGCAGTTGATACAATTTAGAATGTAAATACAAATGCAATATGAGCTATATGCAATTTCATATTGTCTTTTGAGTATTTACATTTGTTTCAAGAGTAAGTGTTTAATTTAAATAATTTTTTAAACTGAGCATTTACAGGCACTGATTGAATGACATGAGAAACCTAATTTTGCAAACTTTACATCTTTTCATCACCTGCAGGTGAAACACACAGTAGTAATCTTCAAAATTTTACAATGTATATAGTAGCCAATTACAAGTTTTTGCAACCATTTTCTATAATTTCTTCCAAGCTTTCAATCCACTAATCATTGTCCTTTTTTGATGATGTTAGTACAATGACTAGATATGTGGTTGCTGGCCTTCATCTTCCTCGAGGTAATGGTGAAGCCATCACCAGATTTTTTGTTCTGAAATTTTTTGAGTAGTGTTTCGGTTGTGGGAAAGGGAAGAGATGTTTTTAGAGTGAGGATGACTAATTGCGCGTCCGAGCTAGAGTCCATGATACCAATAGAATGTTGTTGACATGGATGAAATGTGACACTTCATGGGCCATGTCTGCTCGTTGTTAACAGCATGCACTCGTGTGATTGCATTGTAATAAAAAGTAAAGTTAAGGGACGAAATTGTAACTTTTTATAATTGGGGGACCGAAATAGAAACACACCCAAAGTTAAGGGACCATTTTGGTTGTCTACCCTAATTTTTATTTCAATAACTTTTAACAAACTTTTTAAACTTTTTAAAATTTTAATTATTTAATTATTTTAGATATTCTATTATCCTGAATTTTATGGATGATTTTTTTATTTCAAAAACTTTGTGATGTATGCTTTAAAAAATCACTAAATATGTTTATTTTATTTTATATATTCATGAATAAATTAGAACAACCTCATGATCAGTCTTATTATTAGATGAAGGGCATCATCAAACACGTGGCACAAATAAAATATACACCTCTAGCATATTTTAATTCAATTTTTAAAAGAATGTCATCTTTTCGAATTTTGTAAAAAAAATCCAAACAAGATCCTAAACTACTAACCCTAAACCAAAAAAACACATTCTTTCAATTGATTAACACACACAAATACAAAATAATAAAAATCCCCAATATTCTATATCCCCCGCCCCCACCCCACACCACTCCATATTCAAAATTTCTAATTCCTATTCACACTTTTGCACTTCAACCCCTTCTTAAAAAAAACCCTTTAAATTCTCAAAACTCACACTTCAACCTATCTCCATCTCCATCTCCATTTTCCCACTCATTGCTCTCACAGTCCTCCTCCCAATCTCCTTCACCGCCTCCATCCTTCCCTCCTTCTCCATCATCCTCTCCACCCCCTTCTCCACCCCCACCTTCCTCGTCAACCCTCTAAACCTCCACCCACTCCCTCTACTCATCCCATACACCGCCACAATGCACCTTTCCTGATCTATCC
The DNA here is from genome assembly GCF_009730915.1 of Dioscorea cayenensis subsp. rotundata. NCBI lineage: Eukaryota > Viridiplantae > Streptophyta > Magnoliopsida > Dioscoreales > Dioscoreaceae > Dioscorea > Dioscorea cayenensis. The sequence goes on from NC_052486.1 coordinate 9,247,106, forward strand.
CCTTCTTCTTCATCTCCAACAGCACCGTGATGTGTTCTTTGCAAGTGTACAGGTCACAAACAAGTAATATAGTGGTAGCCGGTGAGGGGTAGAGTTGTCGAACCTCAAGGACTGGACTAAAAGTACTTGTTCAACATTGATCTCTAGTAAATAATGAATTGGTGATAAAATTAATTCAAAGAAAAGGGAAAGTAAAGAAGTAAAAGAAAAAGGGAATAGATTAAGATAATAGGCAACTGGGTTGAGTGTCAACAACAAGAGAACAATGCCCCAGAATGTTTCCTAAGCACTTAGTGATGCTCACTCACTCTCATGGTTTACCACGTACATTCTTAGGTTCTAGTGTGTGCTCAAAAGCAATACTGCAACTAAGGCTCTCAAATATGTCAATTTTTGCAAATACAACTATGGATTCAAGCTCACCAAGTTATGACATCAAGTTTTACCTAAACAACCTCATCGAACATAATGTCTCGAGGGTGATGGGCGCCACACCCCTACCACTCGCATCCTATCGGTCCCCTGAAGAGCGCCCATATGGTGGACTAGTCGGGTTATATATGGACCAACAAAGAATGCACCGACATGCAGTGATGTCCCCTAGTGTGAAATGGACACAGAAACCTCATATGCCAAATGCAGATGAAACTCGTCAACCATGCTCAGTAGAAAGTCAAAATCTCACAAGTTGACAATGCAAGTGCTGTCACCGCAACCTGTCAGAGTGTGACTGAGCATGAAATGGATATAGCGCAGGGCCAGGAACAGAGTGCAGTGGCCTTGGTGCAACGTGGATCATAAGTCGGAGAGGAGCTCAACCATCGCCAGGCGTCGCTAAGGGACTCCCCTTCCGGTTTGGAAGTAAGCAAGGCATCGTAGGTAGGGGTACGCGTAAACTCAGTGTCGTATAAGCCAAAGTGGATGGAGAACTCGATGAGGCTCATACAATGTAATGCACTGAAAACCTAAAACTGAATGTAATTTGCACGGTGAAATGCAATAGTATCACGCGACAACTCAAATGTGGATAACACCTCGAGCGCCATCTACTCATAGGTGTTGCCGCTAATCTAAAACAACTAACACCAGGCCCCAGCATTAAGTAATTATTGCACATCAGCCTCAATTCCTTTCTCACGCAAGATGTCCCAATCTATCTCTCTTGATTCACCAAAGTGTCAGAGAGAGAGAGAGAGAGACGAGTGTATCGCTCAATGTGAGGCTGAGTATGGAATGTGGGTTTGTAATCTACTCTAAAAGATGAGGCATCAATTCTATGCCTCTTACAAGGCCCTACAGCTGTATTTTCCCTCTGTATTATCTGCACAAAACAAGGGAAGTAAATTAGTTCAAAACGTGGAAAATCAGGCAAGACTCAATAGTGCTAGGTGCACAGTGACTGTGTCAATATGAGAGCCAAATTGGGTAGAAGAAACAACTCAATGGTGACATAATCGTGTCATGTGGAGTAACACAATTGTGTCAGTGTCGTCATCATAGCTAAAAGAACTACAACGCTCAACCACTGACGAGTCAAACATTCATGTTATCAAAAGTGGTATACAACTCATAAATGAACTTCATGGGCCACAAACCACACATCCAAACATTGCCATCATGAAATACATAAAAGAAAACAATAGGCACATGCTGGATTAGAAAGGAAGATGAAGAGAAAAGAAGCATTCATCGTTGAAAAATTTCAATGGAGACTATAAACGAAGGCACCGTCCTAGAGGAAGAGTCGAGCATTGCTGGACAAAAAGGGTGCGGTGAAAGGTTATGGCCGCCAGCGTTTGGGTTTTTAAAATGAAACATCAAAACCAAACGATTGCACCCACACACGCATGAGGCACGTGCGTGTAAGATCATGGGGTTACGGCAAAGAGAACTAGGGGTGACACGATCATGTCACCGAGTGTGCTAACCCCACTAAAAATCTCATAAGATTGATAAAAATTCAAATCAGCATTGACACGATCGTATAAGGAGCACGGAGAACGTGTCTCTCCCTGACACGATCGTGTCAAGCCCATGTCCATCCTGGAAAATTTCAAAATGTGCAACCAGTGAAAATCAGTGGCACATACACAAGCGTGTCCTACCCGTGTCGTGCCTGAAATTTTCCAGAACCGAGGCTTTTCCTCGTCCAATAAAAATCAAGGTACAAGGCTAGACATAACAAAATATCGGTATGAATGTCGAATCGAAGGAATCCAAAATATAGCTAAAAACAATGATCCAAGAACAAAATAAAAATAAAAAACAAACAAACAACTAACAAAACAAACAACATAGGTTGCCTCCCAAGGAGCACTTGTTTAACGTCACTAGCTTGACGTACTGGTTGCACGCTTACAGAGGTTCATGAAATCGAGACCTCTCTTGGCCACCTAAGACATAATTGCAAACATATGGTAGCAACATGTTAATTAAATGGACCTCACCGAATGTTCAAGTATCAGAATGATTAGAATTGTGTGGTCCTAGTGGTCAGGTGAGTGGCTTCTTCTTCCTAGATGCTACTTTCTTTAATCACATCCTTGCTCTAGAGATCTGCTTCCCAGGTGGTTCTGTATCCTTGCTAGCCACCAAGTCCAAACTTTGAGCTTCCTCTATTGCCCCCTCAAGTCCATCATCATCCAAGGGGCTATCCTCCAACAGATCTGCAAGTTCATCTTTCATGAATGTCTCCTACACAAAGTCAGAAACAACATCATCAATGACATCAACAAAATAACAAGTATCGTCGAAGTCCATTGTGTGTCTCATGGAGTCACGAAGTCTGAATGTAGTTTCTTTGTCACCAACTCGAAGTGTCATTCGGCAATCCTTGACATCAATAAGTGCTTTGGACATTGCTAAGAATGGTCATCCAGTATTAACGGCACTTCAACCTTGTCACCAGTATCTTGGATGACGAAATCCACCGGGAATATAAACTTGTCCACTTTAATCAAAACGTCTTCAATTATGCCTCTTGGTCATCTGGTGGATCTGTCTGCTAATTATAAAGTCATGTTTGTGGGTTTAGGCTCCCCAAGTCCTAAGTTTTGAAAAATTCTATATGACATTAGATTAATACTTGCTCTAAGGTCAGCAAGAGCCTTCTCATCAACCAAACTGCCAATTGTGTAAGGAACAATGAAGCCCCCTGGATCTTTCTCTTTCTTGGGGACGTTGTTACATATTAAAGCAGAACACTCCTCACTGAGTGTAACGGAAGACACATCCTCCAACTTCCTTTTGTTGGTGAGCAGTTCCTTAAAGAATTTGGCATATCTCGGTATTTAAGCAAGAGCTTCTATAAATGGGACATTAATGTGCAAAGTTTTAAACATGTCGAGGAACTTTTTGTACTGCTTATCATGTTGGTCTTTCCTTGCCTTGGCAGGGAATGTAAGTTTCTACAGATACTCGGGAATTGAATTTCTATCCTTTATGTTGTTGTCCATGTTAGTGTTCATAATAGGTTCAGCAACTTCTAGTTCAGGCTCCTTCTCGACATGGTTTTGGAGCTGCTTCCCTTTTCTTGAAGTCATACCCTTCAAGGATTCTTTTAAGTTAACCACTGAGTTGCTTGGAAGGGTCCTCGGTAGTCTCTCTTCCAGTCACTTGGATATTTAACCTACTTGATGCTCCAAGTTCCTCACAGTTGCATTGGTGTTTCTGATCATCTTCTCATGATCGGTGAACCGAGTCTCAGTCTCATTAAATTGGTGATATCATTGGTAGGTTCTAAAGATGAAGGCTTGTATTGCTGCTGCTATGCCAACTGTCCTTGTCCCAGATGACTCAAAGAAAAATTTGGATAATTCCTCTATACAGCATTATATGTGTTGCTATATGGATTGTTCTGATAAAAGTAGTTCTGACCAAGGAAATCCACTTGCTCAATCTGTTTTGGCACTTGCATTAATAGAAGAGGAAAAGCTTGGGTCACATGAGTGGCCAGAATGATCGTGAATGGGTTCAAACTTGAAGACAGAGATTGCATGTTGTCTAATCTCTTGGTTATTTCTTCAACCTGTGCTGCAAGAGTAGTGATGACATCCATTTGATAAAGACTGGCGGACTTCACTGGTTTGTTCCTCTCTGAACTCCATTGATACCCGTTGTTTACCATCTCTTCAATCAACTTTTGTGCATCACCCCACCCAGTTGCTTGTTACACAATGAACCTCCAATGGCCGCATCAAGCATCTGTTTAGTGGAAGTATTCAGTCCATTATAGAAGATCTAGATTTGCATCCATTCAACCATTCCATGATGCGAACATTTCCTCAACATCTCCTTATACCTTTCCCATGTATCACACAATGATTCGGATTCCAATTGGCGGAAAGAGGAGATGTCACTTTTGAGTTTGGCGATCTCAGCAGGGGGAAAATATCGAGCAACAAATGCCTCAGAAGTCTGCTTCCATGTTGTAAGAGACCTAGGTAGGAAGGAATTTAGCCACTGTTTGGCCCTCCCTCACAATGTGAATGGAAAGAGTCTCAGATGAACTGCTTCCTTAGAAATATTGCTCGCCTTATAAGTGTCACAGATTTCCAAGAAATTTCTAAGGTGCTCGTATGGGTCTTTGTCCTAAAATCCATCGAACTGACACATCTGTTGCACCAGTTGAATGAAATTCGGCATCAATTTGAAATTGTTTGCTGTAACAGGAGGACGAACAATACTCGAACCGACCCCCTCAAGATTGGGCCCCGCAAAATCTGAGATCATTTGTGCTTGATTGCCATCCATTTCGTCTTCCTGACCCACTGTTACACTTATCTCACTAAATCCTGTCTCACTCAAATTAAACTGACGAAACTTTCTGCTGATATTTCTCTCAATTTCTAGATCAGGACTTGCTAATAGAGAAGATGTGCTCCCACTAGACTGGACTAAAAATACTTGCTCAACACTAATCTCTAGTGAATAATGAATTGGTGATAGGATTAATTCAAAGAAAAAGGAAAGTAAAGAAGTAAAAGAAAAAGGGAACAGATGAAGATAATATGTAACTGGGTTGAGTGTCAACAATAAGAGAACAATGCCCAAAGATATTTCCTAAGCACTTAGTGATGCTCACTCACTCTCATGGTTTACCAGGTACATTCTTTGGTTCTAGTGTGTGCTCAAAAGTAATATTGCAACTAAGGTTCTCAAATACATCAAGTTTTGCAAATATAACTATGGATTCAAGCTCATCAAGTTATGCCATTGCCTAGGGCAACAACAGCTTTGACAATCCACCATCAAGTTTTACCTAAGGAACTACGCAAATCAAGCACATTAAGTTTTGCAATACAAGATTTAACACAAGAACCAAAAGAACTCCGTAAATCAAGAAGAGTACAAGTGTTTAAAGTATACAAAATGACAAACTTTCCATCCCCGGGCCATAGTGGTCGGCTAGCCTCTCATGGGTGGGTTCAACATGGAGGAGATAACACTAGATCTAAAAAAGGAAGACATGACTCCCTTCTTTTTGAGATTTACCTCTAATGTTGAGCTCCATGTGCTAGCACCACTTTCCTTGTGCCTCCTACTCGCTCCTTAATGCTTTAGAAGGTCTGGATAAGCTTGATCTTAGCTCTCATCAATGTCCTCCTGGTGGAGAAGAAGATCCACGAACAAAGATAGATGCGAAACCCTAAAAACTGAAGTTAAAAAGGGAGATTTTGGGCTTGACAAGGTCGGAGCATGAGCGTGTCCAGACAGTGTTATATTGGTGAAAATCTGAGTGAAATGGCAGGCTCCTGCCTGGAAGATTCAGTAGAAAAGATACGATTGTGTCTTGGCCGTGCAATGATGTGACACGAACATGTCCGGAGCACCCAGACCGTGTCTCCAATTCATGAATATAATTACCTTCGGCCTGGGTTTTTTAGTGGCACGGACACGATCGTGTCCTGACCGTATCAAGCTTGAGAACAACCTTCTACAAAGATTTCTTACTGGATCAACATCAGGCTGAGATATTTAGTGGGCATGACATGAACGTGTCCAGCCCATGTCAAGCTTGAGTACTTGAACTCTTTTTGAGTATTCTCTCTTTTTCTTCCTGATTTCACTCCAAATTGCATTGAGCCCCCCTATTCCTGCACATATAACAAAAATACCATAATAGCACTGCTCATGTATAAAAATAAACTTGAGAACAAGTAGAATGATAGATTTAGGGCATGAAACATATATACAAACTGCACTCATTACACCGCCACCGCCTCGGCATCCATCATCGCCGCCCTCTCTTTTCCCACTCCGCCGATTACGCCATCATTGGGCCAATAGCTAACCGAACAATTTGTTTACAAAGTTACTTGTAATCACATACACTATCTAGTCTCCAGGTATTCTTCATAACATAATTCACGTACCTTAGGTTTTTATTTCATTTCAATGCTTTTCCTTTATTATGTGATTCTTTTTGCTATTCTAACTCAGTTGTTACTTCCTCGGATGATTGCTTGCTTTCTAAAATCTACTGCCAGACCTACCTATTTCTAGATATGCCTTGGCTCATATACACTATGAAATCCCCATGTATTCATTCTTCATAAAACCATTTACTTGCCTTCTGAGTTTTCTTGTTTTTTCATATGGTTCCATTTTGTGTCATCTTTTTTGCATATATCTTAATGTTACTTTCCCCATCAAAGAACTTCCTAATATCAAGTTTCAGACTCTTTTCTTTTAATCTATGCTATGGTTGTCCATATCTATATTTACATACACTATGAAATGTCTATGTATTCTTTATAAAACCAGTCACTTGCCATCATCAAGTATTCCTCTCTTCCCATTTATGTTATATGTTTTGATGAATAAACTAGTGTTACTCTTAATGATTCCTTGTTTGTTTTTAAGATGTAGCAAACTAGTGGATTCTCCCTCAGTGGGGCTTCTTTCCTTAGTCCCCCATGGTGTGTCTCTTCTAATCTTTCTCGGTTTCTTGATCAGTTTGGTTTTCTTGATTGATTGTTCATGGCCAAGTCAAGTTTGTAGCCCCAATTTTTATTTATATATGATTATGATTTAAGAAATAGTGAAATGGCATATAATTTATTTATTTGATTTGTTTATTTTTAGAAGAAACCCTATAGTTAATTTATGCGCATGCTGTGATTTTCCTTCACATTAATCTCAATTGCACAGGGTTTGAGAAACAATTTCTATCGTGCTTTCCTATTGTTCTTTTCTTTTCTTTTATTATTGAAGTTTAGAATAAAGAGGTTGTGAATAAATATAAATGAGAGCATTTGAGGGAGTACTTGGGTTATCACATTGGTCTCAATTTGTATTGCTTGACTGCTATTATGGCGAAAGCCCTAGTTATCATATTTGATGTGCTTTGTGATGAGTACAATTACTCACCTAGCATAGATGTGCCGCGATTAGAGGGGATTGTGAGTAAGCCTAGTAATTGAGTACTTTTGAGAACTCTTATCCCTCAATCCTCCCGTGTGGGTTATCAAGTTATTTTCGCGCTCTTTGTAATCATGTGTAATAAATTTTAGGAGAAATAACATCACTATTCTGCATTTGGATTAGGAGTAATCTCTTTGCAAGAAGAATTACCTATTTAAGAAATTCTTGTTAACTCACATTGAGATTTCATAGAGTGTAAAGTGATTGTGTGGTGATTCTATCAACACTGTACCGATTTAGTTATTATTCACCCTTGCAAAAGGACTTAATATATTTAGAAAATCTTTCAGTTAAAATTGGATTACATGATTAGATAACCTTTGTCCTGAATTTAAAAAAACTCAAGAGGGATGCTATGCGCGGACATCACTTCTTCTCCTAATTTCTCTTCTCCTTTATTTTGTAATTCTTCCTTTTGTTTTTGAGTTCTTTTTCACAACATCACAACTTTGATTAGGCTAATTTTCTCGATTAGGGTTAGTACTAGCAATCTCAATCTTCCATGTGGATCGATACCTTTCCTTTACACACACTTTACTATTTGATTGGTGCGTACACTTGCGTTAACCCATTATTATCACTACCCCACTTCCTATTAATTTCAAGTTATTCTCAAGCATGTGTCCTAGCAGTGAAGAAGAAAAAATTGAGATGTCTCAAGTACTATATGCATTAGCAGTGGGAAGCCTAATGTTTGACGTGATTTATACAAGACCAGACATTGCATATGAAGTGGGAGTGGTAAGTCGATACATGGCGAATTGTAGTCGAGAGTATTGGAATGCTGTTAAGAGGATTCTAATATATGTAAAGGGAACCTCAGATGCTGCATTATGTTATGGTGGATTAGACTTTATTGTTAGTAGATATGTTGATGCTAATTATACAAGTGATCATGATAAAAGCAAATCAACCACAGGATATGTATTCAAACTAATAGGAGAAGCTATGAGCTAGGTTTGAAAACTGCAATTGTTTATGGCCATGTCATGACAAAGGTAGAATATTTGGCAACTACACAAGGCAGTAAGGAAGCAGTGTGGTCAAATATGGTATTGGAGGAACTCGGGCACAAACAAGAAAATATTATTTTAAATTGTGATAACCAAAGTGCTTTGCATCTTCTAAGGAATCCATCATCTCATTCAAAGTCAAAACATAATAAATTTTAGTACTACTTCATTCGTGAGAAAGTGGAAGAAGGAATGGTGGACATGTGTGAAAGTTTCATACCAAGGACAACCTTGCAGACTTCATGACAAAAGCAATCAACCCTAATAAATTCATATGGTGTCGATCCTCCTAACATCGAGTAGCAAGGTATAAAGAATTGTGTGAAGGCTTGATTGACTTTAATCAAATCTTCAAGTGGGAGAAATGTTAAGTCAACAATCATGGCTCACTAACAATGGTAAAAAAGAAAGAATCACCAACCGGTGATTGTGAGAAATGTTAAGTCAACAATCATGGCTCACTAACAATGGTAAAAAAGAAAGAATCACCAACCGGTGATTGTGAGAAATGTGAGTAAGGTTAAACTAAGATTAGGTGAGTTAATTAATGGTTAATCCTCCAAGTGTTGCCTATAAATGGCCATAAAGAATTATTCTCTCATTGCACCAATTGAGAGAAAGGATTGAGTGTGACAGAAAGTGAAGAAAAAAAATTAATTTTTTGAGAGGTAATTTTGTCTCCTAATATAAGATAAAATACTGGGTCTCTCTTTATTATTAGTGAGAGTTTGAAACTCCTAAAATTTTTGGACTTAAAAAATTCTACTATCCATGCCCTTGGTTTTTACCCTAATTATTTAGGGGTTTTCCACATAATATCTATGAATCTTTTATTTTTCAGCATTGTTTTTCATTTCTTTTGCTATGATCCTGCTCTATTACATCCTACATTTTATAACACAAGTTCAAAGATTTCATGATGATTTAGTTCTAATCCTTGTTATCTTTAATTACTGAATGCATATTATTATCACTATGTAATTAATGTAATTAGAAATGTAAGGATTATAGGGCAGCATATTATGAGGACAGAGAATAGAATGCCCATATGATGTTTGCTGTTATGCCTCTATGGAGATTGTTACTAAGTTGGTTACAACTTTTATATTTAAATGAAAAGGACACATGGAGATTAGCCTATTCCTTTTTCTCTAAGATTCCGCTAGTCCACTTCTCCTCCTCACTTTCCCTTCTTCATCACCCCTTAATCCTCTTTCCTTCCTCATTCTCACTCTCGTCCAGTATGACATACGTGGTCCGAGTCATGGCCGCATCAGATTGTCAGTCCACTTCTATGTATACATATTGAAGTGCATCACTAAAACACAGAGAAACATCATATAAACTGTTCAAAGAAACTTCATATCAGAATATAAGGCAGAATAAACAATTTTAATGAACAAATTAATGCATTTGTGAATATTATATAACATAGAATCATAGATAAATAGCACCCCTTTCATAACTTATTTATAATTATTTCTTCGTTTCATTGTAGCCATGAACTTGGTTAATTAATTCCATCTACAATTTGTAAAAATGCATTGGCTTATCTAAATACACTTGCTATCCAAGTAAAGAAAAGGCTTGGTGTGGGAAAGGTCCCATGTACAACCACACAGATAACTTGATAGTTGATGATGATAAGCTTTGGTTTGGTGAGAATGAGACTTAAATTTAAAGCAAACATGTAAGAACAAAGTGTTCAATTCTCTTTGTATAGCAATTTGGAAACATAAGAACTAAACAAGTCCAAGCTCCATGGGTCATGTCTCTGTTTAATGTCTATTAATCATCTAATAATCATGATCATCTAAACTTAGCTGCTTGAAAATTAAACAATGATTAATAAGAAAAAGTAATTCATAAACACGTACACAAATCTAGTGGGGTTTGAAGAGAGATTCAGAATCTTTAAACTTGTAGTGTTGATATTGCCAATAAAACCTGTAAACTGATGAAAAAAAATCAAGGTTTGGTTAGCCACTAGACTTAACGCCCTAGACATGATAATGATGTAATCAAGCAAAGAAATACGACAAACACTTGCAAATAAACCTAAGTTCAAGCAATAAATTAAGAAAATGTATAAGCAAGATATCAACATCCTTATTGCTAATCTAAAGAATAAGTTTTTATTAAGCAGATACATACGTCATGCTTAACAATAGAAATCCAAATCAATACCATTATCAAATTTAGTTTGGAACTCATTTTCCTCTTCAAAGAATATCAGGCAATGGACAAGATTGTCACTACTAACATGCAACATCATCATTCCCACGCAGATAATTGTCATCTTTCAGAATATTCTAAATCTATGATCTATTCATGAAGATAAAGTCTATAACTAACACCAATTTAATAAAAAAAAAAAGGCTAAATCTCATGCATGTGATCTTCGAGTTAAATTTTTTCATAGAAATTCTAGTCAAAATCCACATAATTGAGTATAAAACATAAAAGGCTAGTCCAGAAGTTACTATTACCTGATTGAAGGTTTGCTTTTGATTAAGTTTGAGGCAAGCAGAGAGTTTGCTAAGCTACTTTAAGTGAAGGATAGTTTTGTAATCTCTTGTTTATTTGTTTGTTGCTTTTGTTCAGTATATACTTGTAAAGAATAAGTAAAGTTTGTGTGTGTCTAAGAAAAAATGTGTTTCTTTAAACAGTGAATGTGTTTGTTTGAGCATTAGATCTGTGACTGATTTTTAGATCTTCATCTTCAAATCCAAATCTTCATCTTCGGAGTGGTAACAGTTACCAATAAACACATTTCCATTGAGATCAAGCTTGTCTAGTACTACACCCCTTCCAACCAGCCTGTCCGGCAGTAATCTAAATAGCTGATTGTTCCCAGCCCTCAAAAACTACCTTCGATTACAACTCTCCAACCCTAATGAGGAACAATGAATGATAAGCAATTTGCAATACAGCAACAACTAAATCAACTAAAAAAAAAATCACAAAACACACACCCACACACACAAAATTATACCTGAATAAGGTCTGTGATGTAGTTCTTGATGAAGCCTTTGGTGGTGATTTGGATCTCATTGTCATTGATGGCTGACTCGGGCCTTGGCTTTCCACTGTGGTACCTGTCCATGGCTAGAGTGAGATGTTGTGCTGAAAAGGAAGAGGGAACGAGAATCTATTAGGATTAGAGTTTTAAGTTTTACCCCCAGAGATAAGTGGCTTGGCCACTAAGAAAGGCAGAGGTGTGCATAGGCTTTGGCAAAGAAAGTGAGAGCAAGGTCAAATATATGTGGGTACTGGAACCACTCGTACATAATCACTAGTCACACTGTCGGGAATATGCCCTCATTTGTGATTCGAGCTCTCACCACTTGTGAAAGGTTTTAAAAGTTCTAATGAGACCTAAATACCAATAGAGTTTGAAAATTTGGGCTTTCTAAAATCATAGAAAAAAAGGAGCTGCTAGCAAATAAGATGAGCCAACTATGGCTTTAAACTATAGCACAGTTAGGGTAATATATACCCACTCCCCAGAATAGCTTGCATGAAAAATCACATGAATGCTCTCCCCAGAGCTGGGGTTGCTAACCAAGGAGCTAGAAATGTTAACTGATAAGTGTTGAAATGAATGTATTTTATTATTATTATTCATAACACTTTGGATGTAATTGTTGAATATATGATTGAATTGGTGCTTAATTCACTTCTATTTTGTATTCAAGCTAGAATGAGGACATATTGATCAAGAGGAACAAGTTTGAGGTGATTTGAGCTAATTTTGGAAGAAGACTAGAGTTTTTAGAGTGACTTATGGGTGAGCATACGGGTGCTATTACAGGCATACTGTAGTAGTGCATTATTCATACTACTGTAACACCTCACTATTTATGACACTGTTATGGGCTGGTTACGGCCAGATCATAAGAATTACTATGGTGGATGTATGAACTCCTGATTCTTGAGTTATAAAAGCTAGTAATTAGGCATTTTGGTTGGAGCTTCTTCTCTACTTTTTGGCCCCCATTTTGGTAGTAATTTAGGGGGTTTTCCTTGGATATCTTGCTGGAGAAGAAAGAAAACAAGAGGGAGAGTATAGGAGAAGGTTCAAAGCTTCAAGGAAGTTGTTCGATGAGATCGAGATCTCGGCTGTAATTTTGGGTAATCCTCGAAGAACTTCATCCATCCATAGTGATTGCGAGCTTTGAGGAAGTTTTGTTATTCTCTTTATGTATTTTAATTCCTTTGGATTAGATTGTTGCTCTCCACTGAAGAAGAACTATTTTTCATGGTGTTTGGGCATAATTAAACTCTAGGATTTATTTCTTTAACATTGTTGTTAGATCTTTGATGCTTAAATTGTTTTCTTAATTGCAATCTCATCTATGTAAGTCTGATTGTGTGATTGAATGCTTGGTTGCTAACAAGGTGAAAGCCATAGCTATCAGACTTTGTATTGGTACGTTACAAGAAAAAATTCCCACGTAACATAGACTTGACGCAATTAAAGAGGATAGAGGGTACACCTCTGGTTAGGGTACTTCATAGACTTTATCTCCCCCAATCCTTCCAAGTGGGTTAGTGATAAAATTAGTGCTCCTTGCAATTATGTGGAGTAAAATTCAGGAGAAATCATATTTCTACTCTGTATTCAGATCAGGGGTAATCTTTCTATTGTAGGAGATTATCTACTTAAGAAATTGTCATTAGCTCACAATGAGGTTTCATAGAATGTTAATGTGATTGTGTGGATATCTGTATTAGCTCTATACCTATTCAATTACTCTTCTCCTGAGAAATCACTGTTTAATATAATTCTGGAAATATCTCAGTTCAAATAGGATTGCATACCTAGACAACTTTGTCCCGTACTTTATAAACCTAGACGGATACTATGCCCGAACATCGTCTCTTCCCTTGATTTCTCTCTAGTTTTATTTCAATATTTCTTGTTTTTGCTTTCTTTTATTCACACGCACCACTTCATTAATTAGGCTAATTTTCAAAATTAGGGTTATTATTAGTATTCACTTTTTTCCATGTGAACCGACACTCTGTTTTACACACACTTTATTACGTGATCGGCATATACACTTGTATCTTTATTAAGTTTTTGGCGTCATTGCCTGGGAAAAATAGTGATTTTAGGAACACTTGTTTTCAGTTGTTTTAGTTAATTATTTTCTTTTATTTCATTTTATTTTATTTTACCTCATTTTACACTCTTTCATACAAGGAACTTGAAGGATGGTTGATCCAATTATAGCTTTGTCCTTTAAAATTGAAGCTCTCAATGCAAAGATTGATGAATTTGTCTGTACACAGCCACAAAACTATGCCTACTATAGCACATATCATCCAAGTCATTGGAGTTACACCAACATCTTATGGAATGTGTTTGGATAACAATGGCAAAACCCATAATTCAGATTTGAAAAGTACATTCCACCACAAGAGCATGATACTAACCTAGAAGAACTATTGGCAAGATATATTTAGGTAGATGTAGCTCTCTTTGAGGAACAATCTCAAGAGGAAAATTTGAACTTAGAGGATGTGTTTGCTAAATTTATCTAGAACACTGAAGCCAGCATCAAAGCTTTTGAGATCTCACAACTAAATCAGCAAGACTTCATTCATAATGTAGAGAACCAAACTGAGCAACTTATTGAAGAAGTTTCTTTTAAGAATGACAAGGAAGTGTGTGAGAACAATGAGGAAGTGGGGAATAAAGAACAAGATGTTGTAGAGAATCAAATGGAGGCAGAAGAGCCCTAATTTGAGAATTATGAATGGTTGAATAGACAACATGCTTGTGAGGAGGAAGTTGTAGAAGAGGATTTGTTAAATCCATGTCTCTTTCAAGTTGAAAATGTAAAAGAAGCAAACCCCAAGGCAATGGAACAAGTAGCTTTCCTTGGAATTGATTAACCAACAAAATGCAAGAAAGAGGTTACGGGAATTGAAGAAGATGTGGGTAGGAGGCTCAAACCATCCAAGGACCTACCAATACTTAGCTTGACCAATTCCCTGCCCAAATTGTTTCCATGGAGGCCTAAAGTAAAATTGTTCAAGACCCCAACAACAAGACCCAAGCAAAATTGTTCATTGGAAGTAGCTATTGATAAGTGCATCTTATATAGGTATATTATATACCCTATAGTGTGTTTTACTTGTCCTTTTTGCATGGTTTGTGATAAACTGATGCTACTTAAGTTATCTTTGCTAAATTGCGCAGTTAATTGGGTTTGGGACCAAAAGGAACAAAAAGAGACCAATTTCGATATAAAACAATGTTGGAATACAAGTTTCAAGATAAGCAGGGTCCAAAGCACACCCATGCTCAGAAGTACTGTCAGAAGCACGGGCATGCTTACCCCCATGCAATTTACTAGAATTTGCATAGAAATCAATCCCTAGGAGCTAAAGCTTAGCACGGTCATTAGCACACCCATCAGCACGAGCGTGCTTACATTGGGAAAGGGTTATTTTAGCCCTAAAGTTAGATTTCAAAGGGCTCTTCTTCTCTTTTTTTTGAGGCGCAGGTTAGGGCAGGAATCAGCACCGTTCAGGGCCAGATCTGGAGGAAAGATAAGCGTGGAAAAGAAGGATCGTCGGTGATAACTATTGTTAAGCCTTCTCCTACTTGATTGTGAAGCAAGAAGGGAGTTTAATGGATTCTTTCTATTTCTCTTATTGCTTTCCTATGGTTGTTTATAAGATGATGAGGGGTAATGGTCTTATGGTGCCTTGGATTATGAACCTTGACTTCTAATGCTATAATTTTAGTGATATTGATTCTTGAGTTTCCTTGCGGTCTTCCTATTGTTCATATTACTTATCGTTCTATGTGTTTCTTGCCTTGATACTTGTATATTTCTACCTTAAATAGGGACTTTCCGCCTAGCTATGTATGAGTAAATTTTTGTTGCTATTTTCCTCGTTGGTTTCTATTGCATTTTAAGTTGCTATATAACCTTAGATCAATTTGCTGCCTAGAGGGTAATACTCGTTTAGCTAGGGCATATATTAGGAAAGGGGTTGAGTCTGCTGCTAGCCTTAGGTAAGGACATACGTTACCAAACCCTTGGTGGTGTTCACCATGGTCCAAGCGAACTCTTGAATCATTGCTTAGTCATCGCATTTATCAACGGGATGAATCCGGGGCATTGTCCTTTCCACTGCTATCTCTTTTTAGCCTAGCTTGTTCAAAGATTAGGATGAAGAAACATTCTTAATTAAGATAAAACAAGTGACCTCTTCTCACATGAATGAATGGTCATATACAAAGAGTGCACTTCAAGGAGCAATTTTAAGTCATGCAAAAAGGTTAAAGCAGTCTTTAGATCATCCTGTACTAAATTGAACAACTTGTGTCACAGGTTGTTTCCTTGGAGACCTAAGTGTCAATGTTTGAAGCTTTTATCTTTGTGAGAGTTCGAGAAAAAGGGTATAAGGAGGTTGATTATAAAAAAAGTAAAGAATAAGGAGATAACCCCTAAGCCCATTTTGACTATCTTGGAGTTTGACAAAATATTCCTCACGGAATTCCCCGATGAGCTCACACACTTCTCATTCTTTGGAATTAATTATGCGAGCTATGACCAGAAGGAACACATCAGTTTTCAAGCCAAAATGTTAGAAGAAGAAGCAAACTCTGACATAATGGAACATAGCACTTCTTGTTAGACTGATGAACTCATTCAAGGCAAGTAGAAGGTGTTAGGAATTGAGGAAAGTGTGGGTAGGAAATTTCAACCACCTAAAGACCCACCTATGCATGTATTGAGATGGGATAACTCTTTTAGCAATTTGTTTCCTTGGAGGCCTAAAACAAGATGGGTCAAGCCTCAGACATGTACCCTTACAAGGCAAGTGATTTTGTGTTTTAATGGAAGTAACTATGCAAACTATAGTAGGGAGAAGCACACTCTTTTTAAGCCCCCCTAAGGTAAATAAGTTATGGTACGACAAGCTAGTGATGTTAAACAAGCATTTCTTTGGAGGCAAACCAAGTGTTTTTCCTTTATAGTGGTGTTTCATTTTTCCTTGCTTTATGCTCTTTGTTGGGTGTTTATTTTTTCAGACTTGAGTTTCTCTTCTCTTTTGTGAGCCATTGTGTGTTCAACTATGCTTGATTTTAAGTTTCAAAGCTCTATTCTCAAGCTAGTGGGTGTTCGAGAGAGTATTAATTCCCTTTTTACAACTCCTCTATTTTTCTAGGCCAACACGGTCTTGCTTGTGGCCATTTGGTTTACAAGAGTTGTGAAAATTCAAGGTGCAGGAGCAAGCACGAGAGTGTTTTCACCCATGTTGATGACCATGCTTATATAAGCACAGTCAGGCGGCTCCTTGAAAGGTCGTGTTTAATTTTCTTGGGTTTTTGAATTTTCCCTATAAAAAACACAGCCGTAAGCATGGTCTCAAGCATGACCACACTCTTCCAAGGTGTAATTTTCTTTTGGGGCCTCAGCATGATCATGAGCACGATTGTGCTAATAGGGTGTGCTCTGGTGTGACCGTTCATCTTCCGATTTAGTCTTTTTATTTCCAACCACCAGCAAGACCCATATTATTTTTCTTCTTCCTTGAGCCGCCATTGGTCACTTTTGGGTTGGATTTCAGTCCTTGTATCAAGTTTTTTGGTTTTTTTTTTTGTGGATTCTCTCTAGCCAAATCTCTTTCATCTCATGGGGCAAGGTATGATTAAATTGTCAATTTTAGCCCATGCATGTTGACATTGGTTTTTCTAGTCTTTTATAAGTTGATGAAGTGATGCTTTACTTATGTTAAGATGCTTGAGTCATAACTATTAGGCTAGAAACCATGTCCATTATCTTGCTCAGGTAAGCATTTTCGTGTTCAATATCATCAACACGAGCGTGCTCATTAGCCTGCATGGGCGTGCTTGCATTATTTATGATTCATTTTACAACATGCCCTTGCTCTTTTCCAGTAGCACACCTATACTACTTATGCAGCATGGTTGTGCTTAAGTTGTTTATCCTGTGCATTGACTCATCATGTACACTATATTGCAAGACTATACCGAGGCAAAAAACACGTACATGTGGGCCCGTACCCAAGCATGCCAGGACCGAGTACAGTTCTTATGTTGCTCCCACTAAGATATAGTTTGATACACCGTCTCATCAGTTGTGATACAACATATTGTGTATTAAGCGCTTTGGCACGTCTCGAGAGATCGATTAGTAGGTTCTACATGATGTCTGGCTTGGTGACGAGGTTCAAAGTCTTTTGCGTTCAAGAACTTGGTGGCAGCTCTTTGATATCACAAATACCACCTATCATGAGCTAACACTAGAGTTTTTGGCAACTTTTGAGTTTGAGCTGGGAATGATCAATTTTGATAGGCCAGGCACCATCCTGTTCCAGGCATTTGGTTCCATGTTGCGGTTAAGTTTGACAGAATTTTCAGTGCACCTAGGGTTGTATGATGAGGTATTTATGCACACCCCAGAGTATGATGCCCTCCTGATTGAGTGACCCACCTGGGGAGTCAGTAGAATCCTGCTGGTGCAAATTGAGCACCACCGTCAAATATGACCCCCGTCGTGCAAGAGCTACCAGCCTCCATACCCCCATCCTCAAGTACATTCATCATCTCCTGAGCCACACATTGACAAGGCAAGGGGATAGTCCTGGCATAGTGAGCTTGAGGGATTTAGCATACATTCTTAGCATGGTCGACGGTTTTCACTTCCACTTGGGTCATAAAGTCTCCCTTGCCATGCATCATCAGGCAGCTGATTCCAAGGTGGGGGTTATATTTATTAGCCATACATCTCCCATCACATCCGAGATATGGGGCTTTGAGTAGAGACCTGCTATAGCAAATTGAGGGCGGCAGCATCCCTATAACTCTTAACACCCTAAGGGCTATGAGGTTGATTCAGCCTACTTGCATTGCACATGGGACCCAGTTCTATGTTATTGGTGCCTCTACCTCCCCAGGGAGCCTGCCTCCTTGCCGCCCAACTAGCCCATCGTTCCTCCATAACACCATCGCCTCAGCCTGCCACTAACCGTTCCCCATCTCTAACAAGTGCATTTCTTCACCAGCAATGGCTAGAACATAGCATTTCAAGGATTGCTGCTCACTTTGGCATCTAGTTATGTCCTCCCACACACACACCAAATTATGGTGGGGGCCGCTATTACTAATGAGGTGCCATAGAATTCTGATTCCTCTGACTCCGAGAGTGGCGATGCTTTTGATGGCGAGGGAGGCTCACCATCACAAGCTGAGACTGACGCTACTCCTGACACTTTTGGTTTTGTTAACTTGAATGATACCGATTCTAAGTTTGATTGATCCGCATTTACCATTTTTATCATTCCAATTTTATTTTGTCTCAGTATTTGAACTTATGTTTTAGTTTCACGTGGGAAATCTATTTTATCATAGTTAGAAAGGGAAGTCCCCTACTAAACTGTTTATCTTACCACTTTCAGTATGTTATTTTAGTACTTTATTTGAGTTATTTTATTTTGGATTTGAATTTCACGTTGTGGTCTTCTTGCTTTATAAGATGTATGCAGTCTTTGGAATTTTGAACTGTTCATGTTTAGAGCAGCATCATTACTCTCCGTGTGCAGGGAAGCCCTAATAACTCTCCTCAATTAATTCTGTTGTCTTTTTCTATTTATTTATGCACTTCCATGTGTTACATTGAGGACAATGTAATGTTCAAGTGTGGGGGAGGTTCATCTTTGTATTCTTGTGATGATGCATGACTTAGGACAATCTATGACTTATTGTTAGGGATTCACAAGACTAAGGGAGACATTAGAGCTAGTGTACTTTTTTGTGCTGAGTGTTGTTTCACCCATGCTTCAGAAACCCTATTGAGTTCACTTTTCACCTTAGTTGTGTCCTTACTTGTATCCTAGGAAAGATTATAGTTTTTAGAACATTTTCTTGAGTTAAAAAAGATGTAAAAGAGAACTTGTTTCTCTTTGTAGTTGTCAGAAATTTAGATTCGAATGAATGCCCTACCAATGGTTGTAAATAGTTTGTGCAAAAGATGGTAGAAAGAGCTAACTCCTTTTGAAGTGTGAAAGCCACCCATTGAGTAGTTGGACCTTGAGCTTTACCACTGTTCACTTGATAACCTACCAAGGAAAAAGGCTACCTCTAGAGAATATGAAGCTACTACCCACTTAGTTAGGTTGTAAATAAGGTCTATTGAACTAGTTTTCTTCTTCGAAGAGCATGGGGCAAAATCCTAGGGTGAATGCACATACACACAAAGAGTACAAAGTATTGGCTGAATCTATTTCTTGAGGAATCAACTCTGTGATGCACTAGTTTCTAATGTTCCCTTGTTATCTTTGAATGTCGTATCTTTTATGAGATTCGAGATCATGTACTCTGATAAGTGCTTGTGCGATATGAATGGGAAGAGTTCATTCCTTATGTTGAGCATTACTTTTCTCAGATTTTTACATTAATATGTGTGTTTTTATGTTACTTTTACGCAGGTAGGGCTGTGAGGCCGAGTATGAAGGAAATAGGCCAATGTGGATCATAATGCACTTATTTTGGAGGAGATCTTGCTAAAGTTCAAACGCGAAGACATAGGACAGGTGTGAGATGCTAGAGTGTGTGCCAATCTCCTCGCATTCGAGTGAGCACATCCATTTGGAGGGGCACAAAGGCAATCACACTCGAGCATTCCGACCTATGCATATAAGAACAAGAGCTCCACCAACATGTATATCATTGAAGAAGCAAGTGATTCAAGACGTGAATGTGTGCCCATTTGCGTTACCCCGATGAAAGTATGGAATTGGGAAGTTATCCAGGTCGAAGGCTGTAGCAACACTGTAGCAATTACTGTAGCAGCGCTGTTCACAGCCGGTCGAGAAATCAGAGAAACAGAGAATTCACATGGGCGTGTGGAAATTATCCACGCCCGTGTGGAAATTCCGCACGGGAGCGTGTAGCGTCCACGCCCGTGGTGTTGCCCGATTCCAGCCCTATTTAAAGCCGATTCAGCCCCGATTTTGGTATTCTTTTCTCCATCTTTTCCCCAACTTGAGAGAGGGCTTCGGCTAGGGTTTTGAGGGGTATTGGCCAAGGTTTTGGAGAGGTTCTACGGCTTCGACATCATCATTCCTGAGGAATAAAGTTGGTAGGGGAGCTTCCGTCGAGGCGTATCTTATACCGGACGAGGGAATCCTTGGACGACGAGTAGAGGACTCTCCGCAAGACCATCGACACAACCATCGAGGAGGTTTCTTTATGGATTCATTGCTTTTACATTCAATTTCTTTGATTGTACTTAGCTCCATGGATAGCTAAACCCCTAGTGGGTACTTGGGTGATTGTGAACCCTAGGATGTATTCGTTTCTTTGAACTTCTTTATTATGATTTCAATAAATTGGTGTTTATTGTGAGTTCCAACCTTGAATGCTTGATTGTATGAACATTTCCCCTAGAGTGACACTAGGGTTGAGAGTTCTTATTGGTAACCTTGTGAGTGAGTGACACACCATGAGCGTTAGACAAAGCTAGGTTGGAGAGGATTGAGAGGGTGAGTCGAGAGGTACAGGAGCGTCCCCTTTCCCCTCCGACATGATAGATTCTACCTCCATTATTTGAGTTCTTTGCGGCCATAATAGAGTGAATGGTCTAAGGGATGAACCTCTGCTGGGGCCTAGTTGCGCGTGCAATGGAGTGAAGCGTTGAGGGGATCTTAGTATCTAGGGCTTAATTGTGTCTAGGGACCTTCCGCCTGGACCAAAGGGTTAGGTCTATAATTAGGAAGCGATTTATCACTTGGAATCCCTAGAGCTCATTGCAACTTTATTCAAGTGCGAGGTTGAGAGGTTATTTAATCTCTCCTCCGGGACATGAATAGAGTTAGGCATAGTTGACCTTAGATTTGGGATTATGTATGTAAGGATTTCCACGACTCACCATTGCATTGATTAGGAAGCATAATATAGAGTTCTTGCACTTGAAATGATTTTCCTAGGTGAAGCATCATCCGAGTACCCCATCTTTATCGATTGCCTTGCCTCCTCCTTACTTTTGCTCTCTTACTTGTTGCTTTTAATTGTTGAGAATTGAATCGTTATCACACTTATCATTGTTGATACTCCACATAGCTAAGAATCGAATTAAGTGTCTTTACTCCCTACTCCATGTGGATTAGACCCCGCTCACCCTAGACTATTACTTCGACAAACCCATGCACTTGCGGGATATACGCAATTGGACCTTGTCATACTCAAC
The DNA here is from genome assembly GCF_009730915.1 of Dioscorea cayenensis subsp. rotundata. Classification (NCBI taxonomy): domain Eukaryota; kingdom Viridiplantae; phylum Streptophyta; class Magnoliopsida; order Dioscoreales; family Dioscoreaceae; genus Dioscorea; species Dioscorea cayenensis. Next base: position 9,268,782 of record NC_052486.1, read on the forward strand.
TTCTTTTCTTGTAATCTGAGTATTTTCTTGAGCACAAGCAAAGGTTTAAGTGTGTTTGTATTTGATAAGTGCATTTTATATAGATATTATATATAAGCTATTGTGTGTTTTACTTGTCCTTTTAGCACTTTTTATGATAAACTGATGCTACTCTAGGTATGTTTACTAAATTGTGCAGTTAATTGGTTTCGGGACAAAAAAATAAAAAGAGACCAATTTTGATGCAAAACAGCGTTGGAATACAAGTTTTAGAACAAGCAAGATTTGAAGCACAACCATGCTTGGAAGCACAGTCAGAAGCATAGGTGTGCTTACATCTATGTCATTTACTAGAATTTGTGTAGAAATCAATCCGTAGGAGCTGGAGCCAAGCACGGTCATTAGCACACCCGTCAGCACTGGCGTGCTTAAATCAAGAAAGGGTTATTTAAGCCCTAAAGTTAGATTTCAAAGGGCTCATCTTCTCTTTTTTTGGAGGTGAGAGTTAGGGTAGCCATCAGCCCTGTTAAGGGCCAGATCTAGAGTGAGCACACACAAGAACCATAGAATGTCCTTGGTAGGCATTAGAAGCCAGTCAACATGCTATAGCTCATAGGAACCATCTCAGGGCATTGCTCTCTTGCTATTGAAACACTCAATCCTAATCTACCTGATAATTCCACTTGTCCTATCCCTTACTTGTTTCACTTTCTTTCTTTAATCAAAACTTATCTCTTGCTTAACTAGAGATTATAAGAATAATTAGTACGTTAAGTCCAGTCCCTGTGGTTTGGCAACTCTACCCACTCACGAGGTACAACTGTATTACTTGTGTGTGACCCATACACTTGGGGAGAGTGCATCAAGTTTTTGGCACCTTTGCCGGGGACTGGCAACTTTTAGAAAATTTTGACTATAATAATCTAGTTTGTTAATATTGTTCATATTTATGAATATCTATTTTCCCTTGTTTTCTTTTCAATCATTCTTTTTAGTCTTATTTTTGTTTTATTTCTTTTAATTCTTGTCAGATTACACCATCTATCTTTTGTGCGCAGGCACATTTATATGACTCGCAGAAACACTTCTTCCCCATTAGTAAACCCTGATCCTAAACGTGAAAGAAATTTCCAAAGAAGAATCACGACAGATCGATTTGAGTGAGACAGGGTTAGTGGAAATTAGTGTTGAAGTAGGTCAAGAAGAAGAGATGGATGGAAATCAACAACAAAGTATTTCTGATTTTTGCCATGCCAAATTTAGATGGAGTAGGGTCAAGCATTGTACGACCTCCTGTTACAAAAAATAACATTAAATTGAAGCCCAATTTCATTCAAATGGTTCTACAGATGTGCCAGTTTGATGGTTTTCAAGATGAAGACCCATATGAGCATTTAAGGATTTTCTTGGAAATTTGTGATGCCTTTAAGGTGACCAATGTGTCTGAGGATGCTGTTCGCCTGAGACTCTTTCCATTCCTTGTGAGGAAGGGCCAAATAGTGGGTAAGTTCCTTGCTACTAGGGTCTTTTATAACATGGAAGCAGGTGTCAGAAACTTTTCTTACAAGATACTTCCCTTTGGCAAAGATCACTAAGTTGAGGAATGATATCTCCTCTTTTTTGCAATTGGAATCAGAATCCTTGTATGACACTTGGGAAAGATACAAGGAGATGTTGAGAAAATGCCCACAGCATGGAATTGTGGAGTGGATGCAAATTTAAATCTTTAACAATGGATTAAACAATGGCACTAAGTAGATGCTTGATGCAACATCAGGAGGTTCTCAGTGTAACAAGCAACCAAGTGAGGCATAAAGTTTGATTGAAAAAATGTCAAATAACAGTTACCAATGGAGTTCTGAGAGGAATTAAGCAGCTAAAGCAACCGGTATTTATTAAGTGGATGCCATTACTACTCTTACAACACAGGTTGAAGCAATTACTAAGAGGTTGGATACCATGCAGTCAATCTCTCATTATCAGGGCCTTCTTGTGATAGTTGGGGACCTCCAAATAAGTCAGGTTATTCTTCTTATTCTGATACAGGTATAGGACAGATTGTTCAAGTAAATTTTGTTGGGAAGAATCGTCACTATCAGAAGAACCCCTATAGCAACACATACAATGTAGGATGGAGGAATTACCCAAATTTTTCATATAATCAACCAAGATAAGGGAAAGTGGCACAACAGCAGTAGTATAAACCTTTTTCTCAGTATACACACAACCATCCTCTTTTTCATCCTCAGAGCTATCTAATAAACTTACTGGTTTGTTGACCCGATTCATCAAGAGCACTGAAACTCATCTCTTGGGTCATAAGGATATGATGAGGAACACTAAGGCTATTGTGAGAAATATAGTTCATCAGATGGCCCAAATGTCCAAACTAATTTAGGAAAGGTTCCCAGGGTTCCTCCCTAGCAACACAGAGGTAAATCCAAAGGAATCCTTGAAGGGTGTCACTCTGATGAGTGGGATTCAACTCCCAAGCCCTACTATTATGAAGCCTGAGGTAGAGATTGTAAAACCCACTGTTGACATTGATCTTGAGGCTCCAACTGACTTGGAGGAGAAAACAAAGGTACAAGATAAGTAAAAAGATGCACTGCTGGCATATCAACCAAAACTTCCTTACCCAGTGAAAGTGAAGAAGGATAAACAGGAGTAATATAAGAGATTACTCAATATATTCAAGACTTTGCATATTAATGCCCCCTTTGTTGAAGCTCTTGCTCAGATGCCGATGTATGAAAAATTCTTAAAGGAACTTCTCACGAATAAGAGGAAATTGGAGGAAGTATCTTCAGTGACACTCAGTGAAGAATGTTTGCCGTTGATCAATAACAAACTCCCCAAGAAGGAGAAAGAACCTGGGGGTTTCATTGTTCTTTGCACTATAGGGGGGTTAGTGGATGAGAAAGCTTTAGCTAATCTTGGAGCAAGCATTAACCTCATGTCCTACAAAATCTTTCAGAAACTTGGGCTTGGAGAACCGAGACCCACCACTGTGACTTTACAGCTGGCCGACAGGTCCATAAGGCAACCAAGAGGCATTAGTGAAGATGTTCTAGTTAAGATAGACAAGTTCATTTTTCTGGTGGATTTCATCATTCTCGATGTTGATGATAAGGTGGAGGTACCATTGATTTTGGGAAGGCCGTTCCTAGGAACTTCAAAAACTCTTATCGATGTTAAGGATGGTCGAATGGCACTTCGAGTGAGCGAAGAAGAGATTATTTTCAAACTCCAAGATTCCATGTGGCATACTATAGATTTTGATGACACATGTTATTGTGTAGACATTATTGATGAATTTGTCTTTGAGTTTGTGTAGGATACATTCATAAAAGATGAGTTTGCTAAATTGTTGGACAACGATCCCTTGGAAGATGAAGCGCCGGAGGAGGTGGTGGAAGAATCGTATTGTTTAGACTTAGCGGCCATTGAGGTCTTTGCACCACCATTTCCACCAAAGAAAAAGACCTCCAAGAAGAAAAAGCCACCCATCTCACCATCGATTCCCAATGTTCCCGACCATTCAAATCCTTGGACTTTTGGTGAGATCAATTTACTTGATTCGTTATTATCATATGCTTTCCGATGGCCATGAGAGGTCATGATCCCACAAATCTCCTTGAGTGGAGAACAGGTACATCAAGCTAGTGATATTAAACAAGCGCTTCTTAGGAGGCAACCCAAGTTGTTTTGTTTTCCTTGTGGTTGCCTTTTATATTCTTATCATTGTTGTTTTCTTTCATTTGTTTCTACAGATGCAGTGTTCTTGGTAATTTTGATCTCTCATGACATTTTTTTTATTTTTGTTCAGCGCATTTGCAATACTTTTTATCACCTTAAGCATTTTTATTTTCAGTGCCCCTGATTGTGCCCTTGATTTTCTCTATCTTTAGTTTCTGAAGCATTTCAGGGCTCGCACGGGCTAAGCACGAGCGTGGAAAACTGGTAAGCATGGTCTACAAGCAATTTACATGATCGTACTCTTCCCTCAGAAACTTAGGGGACTTGTCCTAAGAAAATCAGGGGAAGAAGCATGCTTGAAGCACAACCGTGGTTCACCCTGTAGTGCTCACCCTAATTCTCGCACCCGCGCATGAGCGTATTTTACCCATACTCGGATGTGAACAGTCATACCTGTATTATCCTTCGAAACCCTTCAACGCCGATCCCTTCCCATTCACCTCGACCCCTAGCCTTCTTCTTCCTCCTTTCGTGCTTTAGATCTCCTTGAGGTTTCGAGTTCCTGTCAATTTTTACTTGTGGGCATTCCTCCTCTCCACATTCTTCTGCCTCAACTCCTATAAGCCACCGATCATATCCCATTTGTTATTTTGATACTCTATCTCGTCATTCTCTTGATCTTGTGTTGGTTTTCATTGTTTCATGCTCAATTTTTCTTGATTTTGTCCAATTATCTCTTTGTTTTTTAGCATGAGTCACGCTGTATCTTTGGGGATGATGGTCGCCCCAAGCAGAATCATGCCCTCTTTGGAGAACAATCATGCTCTTACCCTGAGCATGATTATCTCAGCCGAGCGCATGCCCCTACTTCTATGTTGAGCACTGTCAGAGCGCTCTTAGCACGACCATGCTCTCGCTGATTTATGGCATGTTTGAACTAATTTGATTTATTTTCTCTTGCAGATTATGCCAAGGATGCACACTGTTCCCAGGCCTTCTAAGAGACCTCGGATTAGAGAGCTTGTTCCTGATGCTAACTCAGGACCAGTGCTCCACGCTCAGATGCATGAGCACCGTTTTGTGCACTTATCACGATGACATTTTTGGCGAGTCTAGAGAGATTAATTGGGATGTACTCCATGAGGTCAATTTAGACGAGGAGGTTAATCGGCTACTAAGTGCTGGTGCCTTGAGACAGCTCTTCCGGATCACCGATACCACCTACAAGCGGTTAGTACTTGAGGTGTTAGCCACATTTAAGCTCTCCGAGGGTACGGTTGCATTCCATCATGCTGACGTCATATATTTTCAAGTATTCGGCTTAATGCGCCAGATGAGTCTCCCCGATTACTCCATCCAGTTGGGGCTTTATGATGTGAAGTTCACTTGAACTCCTGCATATGATGCCTTACTGATTTCCCAATCGGGTAAGGAGTCCTTGGAGGATGCTTGGCGGCGTTTAAGCACCACTCTGACTTATGACCCGCGCCGAACCAAGGCCACCGCCCTCAGCTCTCAAGTACTCAGGTATATCCACTTCATACTCAGTAACACATTGATAGGATGCGGTGATAGTACAGGTGTCATTAGTCACTGAGATTTAGATTTTCTACTGATTATGATGGATGTTTTCCATCTGTATCTAGGGTATGGGGTGCCGGTATGTATCTCACACTAGGGGACCAATCCTCACATCGGAGCCCTCTTTATCGGCCTTATATTACTCGTCTGACTTGGTGCATGGGCATTCTGGAGGGGACCAACAGGTTGTGAGTCGTAGGTGGCATAGCCCCATAACCATCGAGACACTAAGGTCAATGGGGATTCTACAACTTGTCGTGACTACCACGGGGTTGAGTACCACGTTTGTCAGCTCACCAACTCTTCCTTCACCGCTATTTCCAACCTATCCACTGCCGATGCTGCTATCCTTACACCTTCACCGATAGCCACCATCTCATTATAGAGGTCACCGTCGCCACCCCGCGCTCATCACTGCCACTTGGACCGGGTTACTTTCTCATCAATAGCATTTTGGTGGGCTCAGGGTAGTGTGGCACGCATAGTCGAGCATTTGGGCGTGCGACAGTCACCTAGCCCTACTTCTCCCGTACACCCCAATTGCCACATTGAGGTTGAAACCTCTAATTTGGGAGAGTCTTAGGATGATTCCCAGCCTAAGAGCGCTCCATTCTGGTCACACAACCACTTTATGCTTCTATTTTCGTCAACTTAATGTTATTTTTTTTACTTTTTGAACTTTGTAGTTCAGTTAGCAAGGAGAGTCCCCTACTACTGACATTTTGGTCTGTTTATTTTTAGTTGTTCTATATTAGTACATCTTTTTATTATTTTCTTAAGCTTTACTTATGTGTCTCCATTCATCTCAAGGATTGTGTGGTTGTTTGGAGTTGGCAACATGTTGAGAGCGGTAATATCACTCTCCGTGTCTAAGGAATTGTTGTTTTGATGACTAGCGCACATGTTGAGAGTGGCATCATCATTCTCCATGTTTCAGGAAAGTTACATTAACCTCCTCTTTAAATTTTTGTTCTCCATTTTTGTGATGCATGCCATACATCTTTACATTGAGGACAATGTAATATTCAAGTGTGGGGGAGGGTATCATGCTTGTTTTTGTGGATGAGTGCTTTGCTAATGATGATCTATGATTGTATTTTTTGGAAATTCTTAAACTTATGGGGACACATCTGTGTTAGTGACTGTTAGAGCCAAATTGTAGACTCCTTTTATTTTTAAGACCTAAAACTTTTATCACTTTGCCCTAATTGTGGAGCCACTTGTTTTAGGACGATAATCTTGTGTTAAAAAAAATTGGGAAGTTGGATTCCTTGATAGGAATGTCCTACCAGGCCAGTTTTGCATTTTTGTTTGTGTAGAAATATGGTAGCAAGAGCTATCGCCTTAGAAGAGTGAAAGCCACTTTTGTGTAGTTGAATTTTGGGCATTTCAAGTGTACATTTAATGACCTGCCGGTTGAAAAGGCTACCTCTAGGGTATATGAAGCTACTACCCACCGTTCTTAGTGAAATTAAGGCCAAGTTGTGTTAGGTTGACACCTCAAGACTGTGGGGCACTCAATTTAGGGTTGTGCACACACACACAAGGTATTTGAAGTAAAAGTGTAGCCTGTTATTGAGTATTCTTGTTTTAACTAACTCTCGTTGTTCCCTCTATGCTTAAGAATTTACCATTCCCCTAAGATCAAAAGTGATGCACTCATCTTTTCTTTTATTGAGCGATGTGAGTTTGCTTGAGGACAAGTAACAATTCAAGTATGGGGGTATTTGATGAGTGCATTTCATATCATATTTATTTGCCCTCAAATCATTCTTTCACTTGTCCTTTAGCATATTTTTATGTATATTCAGTCTTATTCTAGGTATATTTGTTCTTTGTGTAGGATTTAGGGGCTCGAAGCAATTTGGAGTGAAATCGATGAAGAAACGAGCAAAGAATAAAGATTTTGCTAAGTACTCAAGTTGAACACGGGTAGAGCACGTGCGTGCTCTGTCCAACTGATTATTTCAACCTGGAGACTACCCAGTGATAATTCAAGCAGAGGGATGCTCTCAGGCCAAGCACGGTCTCAGCATGACTGTGCTTGTCCCCCTGATTATTTCAGTCTGAACATAGTTTTTTGCCCAATGAGGGAATCATGCTCAGGATGCTCCTAGCACGGTCGTGCCCAGGTGAAGCACAGGCAGAGCACGATCGTGTACCTCCCCCTAATTCTCCCAAATGAGTACTTAGCCGATTCACTCAGAAATCTCAACAAGATAGCACGGTCCAAGCACGACCGTGCTTGGACCGTGTTGAGCCCGAAATCAGCCTTTTAATTCCAACTTTCTAGGGTTTCAAGATCATCTTTTTTGGGGATTTCTTCTCCACCAGGAGGACTTTGATGAGGGCGAAGATCAAGCTTCACCACACCGTCTAATGGGATCAAGGATGAGTCGGAGGCACATGAGAAGTGGGGCTAGCGTATGGAGCTCAACTAGGAAGAATATCTTAAGAAAGAGAGAGTCATGTTTTCTTCCCTTAGATCTTTATTTGTTTCTTCCATGTTGTACCCATCCATAAGGAGCTAACCGTCCATGACGCCTTGGGATGTTGAACTATGATGATTTGTATGCTTTGAATACTTTCTTTTAATGATCTGTGGAGTTATTTTGGTTTCTTTTATTTAATCTTGTGTTTGCATAACTTGATATGTTTAGTTGCTTGGGTAAAACTTGGTGTGTGCATTGCCATAGTTGTAGTTGCCTCGTGTGATTGCAAAACTTGGTGTATTTGAGAACCATGGATGCAATATTGCTCTTGAGCACACATAAGAACCATAGAATGTACCTGATAGGCATTAGAAGTCAGTCAACATGCTATAGCTTATAGGAATCATCTCGGGGCATTGCTCTCTTGCTGTTGAAACACTCGATCCTAATCTACCTGATAATTCCACCTATCCTATCCCTTACTTGTTTCACTTTCTTTCTTTGATCCAAACCTATCTCTTACTTAACTAGAGATTAGAAGAAGAATTAGTACTTTAAGTCCAGTCCCTGTGGTTCTACAACCCTATCCTTCACGAGTACCTATATATTACTTGTGTGTGACCCATACACTTGCGGAGAGTGCATCATAATCTCATTTATTTGAGTCTAATTGTGTGATTGAATGCTTGGTTGCTAACGAGGCGAAAGCCCTAGTGATCATACTTTGTATTACTACGTGACGAGAAGAAATTCCTACCTAGCATAGACTTGCCATAATTTGAGAGGATAGTAGGTACACCTCTGGTTAGGGTAGTTTAGAGACTTTTTCTCCCGCAATCCTTCCAAGTGGGTTAATGATAAACTCCTTGCTCCGTGCAATCATGTTGAGTGGAATTCCGAAAAAATCGCATTTCTGCTCTGTATTCGAATTAGAGGTAATCTCTCTCAGTGGATGATTATCTACTTAAGATATTATCATTAACTCACAGTGAGGTTTCATAGAGTGTTAATACGATTGTGTGGATGTCTGTATCAGCTCTGCACCTATTCAGTTACTCTTCGCTTGAGAAATCAGAGTTTAGTATAATTCTGGAAACATCTCAGTGCAAATAGGATTATATACCTAGACAACCTTTGTCTTGTACTTCGTAACCATAGACGGATACTATGGTCAGACATCGTCTCTTCTCTTTATTTCTCTCCTATTTTATTTACGTATTTCTTTTTTTTGCTTTCTTTTCTTCGTAACCATTTCATTAGTTAGGCTAATTTTTGAAATTAGGTTTATTAGTATTCACTTTCTTCCCTATAGACCAACACTCTGCTTTACGCACACTTTATTATGGACCGGCATGTACACTTGCATCCCTATCATTAATCCCAACTCTGGGGTTAGTATTTGTATTGGATTTTGTGAAGGCTATTCATGATGAATAACATTTGTCTACCCACTCAACTCTCTCAAATTAGGGCTTCTCTTTTAAAATTATTTTTTAATTTTGTTTCCATTTGTTTTTTGTTTTTAAATTTAATTAAAGAGATAAATATTATATGGCATATATATAGCATGGAATCTCTGAAGTGTTTCTTTTATTTTGATCAGTCCAAATAGTTTAATATGAATGGAATGAAAATAAATAAGTAAAATTATATAATTTATAGGTTAAAATTAACAATGACTTATTAGGCTTCAGGTTTGACTGTTATATATAAAAACATATATATTATTTGTTAAAAACAATGGCTAAATTCGATTAAAATAAAACATTATATTCATCACTGAACCAATGATGCTTCATGAGATTAATTACTAGTAATTATTTCTGTAAAATAAATATGCATATTTTAAAAATATATATTTAAAAGTTAAATTTTTAATATATTAATTATTCAATTTTAATAAAATTAGAATTATATTGTCAAACATTTGAGATTATTTGCACAGTGAAGAGTTTTAATTGTGGATAATAATAGAGTAAGTAATTATTAATAAAGAGGTTCAATAGTGTCCAGCATGATTCTCATTTATGTAAATGGAGGGCTTTTTCATAAACATGTATTCATATCATCGATCCGTTCTATTTTTATATTTTGTTATTTTTATTTTTTTATTAGTAATATTTGTGTATATATAGAGCAAATTGTATGTTTTCAGAAAAACAATAAATCATGAAACAGGAGATTTGGCAACGTATGCCCAACAGTGTACCAATCCAATGACAAACAAAAAAAATTTCGGGTAAATGACCTAAATGGTTACTGAACTATGTGCCAATTCCTATTTTGGTCACTGAACTAAAAAAACTTCTATTCGAGTCACTAAACTTATTAAAGTCTTCCAATCAAGTCACCCGGGCAAGCGGCGTTAATGGAAGTCTGAGCTGGATTGCCACCTTACAGGCAACCTCGCCCCGTCAGCGACACCCGCACAATTTTTTTCACTATTCATTTGCGCTTCTGCTCTTCTATTCTTATCCCTTTTTGTGCTTCTTTTCATTTTTGAGATTTCATCTTCAATCCCTAATTCCTATTCTCTATTCTTAAATTCCATGGAGGACACAGTAACCAAATGGAGCACTCAAAGGAATGCTTGTCGGGGTGATGGCCGGAATCCTGACATCGTGGATGGAGAGGTGGAGGTAGGTCTCTTGTACCCAATTCCCATCATTCAGATATGCAATAATATGAGTATCTTCTAAAAAAAAAATTCTGTATTGCATGTTTTCATGTATATGTTGCATTTATATCTTATATATGGCATTTATAGTTATTTTACAAGTACAATTTTACAGCTACTACAGAGGAATTTGTAGAGTAAGCTTGGAATTTCAATACAATGACTTTGCTCTCAAACTTGCAATTTGAATTTTTGGTTTACGGAATGAATAAACAGATTGCATAATTATACAAAATAATTGTATGTTCTTTTAATGATTGCAGTTATTTAATGTTTGGAATAACAACAACAAGAACAATGAAATAATAATTTCACAGTTACTAACTTTCAAAATTACAGAATCAATAAATTTTAAGATTACTGAACAGACAAATTCTAAGGTTGGATTACAGAACAAACGTCAGAACACACAATTCTCCATATCACATAACAATAAAAGCTTTCGATTACAAAACATGCAATTATTTCGTCACAAAAACAAACAATTATTTGGAATACTATACTTCAGAAAAATCCAGCTTGAACACCAACATTTTCAACAACTTCAACATCTTCTTTAATTTCTATAACAAACTCAACTGCTTTGATATTGGTGAATAATCCTTCCTTGATTGCTTATACAAACAAAATTGCCACAAACTCCACCATTTTTTGCTGGAATCAATGCTTTTTTGCTCACCATTCAACCATTCAAAGATTTTGGCGGGGAAAAAAAAAGAGGCATGAGAGAAGGGCGCCGGAGAAGAGAGAAGAACAGTTCTTGCCACGTGGATATAAGGTTGCCTGTGAGGTGGCAATCCAGCTCAGACTTCCGTTAACGCTGCTTGCCTGGGTGACTTAATTGGAAGACTTTAATAAGTTTAGTGACTCAAATAGATGTTTTTTTAGTTCAGTGACCAAAATAGGAATTGGCACATAGTTCAGTGACTATTTAGGTCATTTACCCAAAAATTTAACATGGTTTTTAGCACAGTTTTGGGTATTCTGTGCTAAATGCCTTGCCAAACATGATTAAGAGTTCATTTATATATTTTGCATAGAAATCGACAACCAATTAAAACTAATTCACAACTCGTGCCAAAGTTTGTAGGTAATGCAAAAATCAATGCCGAATAGCCCCGCCAAATATTGGCAAACACAATCGAGCCAAAAACTGTGCCAAATTTATTTTGGTTTTTTGCACTATTATTATATGACCACTTTTTTTGCTAATTTTTTGTCTCAGTTTTTGTAATAGTATAATCATGAAAAATATTATTATTTGACTTTGTCACGGTTTTTAACACAGATTATTGCTGCCATGCCAAATACTAAGACAAAGTTGGCACGGTTTTTGTTTCCATACCATATTCCATGAAAAAGTTGGTACTTTTTTAGTCCCAAATTTATTGTGTCAAATTGCAGTCTTTCTTACAGTGTGTGCTAATTTATTTTGTTTTATTTTTTCTTATTTGATGGCTCAATGTGGAATTTTCATTATAAAAATTTACATTTAACGTGAAAATATTTATCATAATGATGAAATGGGCATATATTACAAGTCATCACAATAAAATAGGTAAAAATATTGATATAGGCCCATTGAATATGTCAATATATATAATATAAAAACCAATAACGTTCTTTGATTCATTTGATATCTATGATAGATGCTATGCCATTCAAATTAGGCATGTCAAAATCTGGTGAATAGCATTACTCATAGTAAGGCAAGGAGTAACTTAGCAAGAAGCCATTTGCTTGATGAATGAAACTATAATTTTTCAAAGAAAACAAAGGATGAAACTATATAGAAGTCTTAATTAAAGCACGTTACCGTTCGATTAGATTTTAACATCAGTTAAATTTTAATATTGATAAAAAACTAAAGATGTGGGCTTTACAATTGAGATGCTATTTTAAGAGTAGTTATTTTCAGTTTGACAGTTGCTTTAGAAATGCTCATTATGGATATATGCTTTTTTTGAACGTGGAGCGAAGAACCAGCCATTTTGTGTGGCTAACACCTCTCCTCTCTTTCAAACCTTTTAACTAATTTTGGTGGACTCTTCTAGATTCCCACAAAGTATGTACCAATATGAACTCATAAATACCTCCTTTTCCAATTATTTCTATGTGCAATTCAAACCATTATTATTTGCTTTTCTATATCCAATTCACTTGAGAAAGTTTGTTTTGTTTGAGAATATTCAAGAGAGTAGAATGATGCGGGCATGCCACTTGTTCTCAAGGGCTTGGGCATTACAAAGAAAATACCATAGCAATATCAACTGCTCAAATGATCCATATACATGGACAAAGCCAAAAGAAGGCTTTATCAAATTAAACTTTGATGGTTCTTCAAATTGCAGGACTCAAAATGCGAGCATAGGAGGTGTTTACAGAAACCAAGAAGATGACTTCCTTCTTGGTTATGCTGAACATATTGGGAAGGCGACCAGCTCAGTAGCAGAACTAGTTGCGGCTAAGCGAGGCCTTGAACTTGCTCTTGAGAACAAATGGTTGGACCTATGGATCGAAGGTGATGCGAAAGATGTCATTAATGTTCTTCTTAATAGGGTTGTGTTGAAATCAAAGGAGGATGCAAAGCATGCAATAGATATAAATGAGATGGTTACTATGTTCAGAAGGTTCAATGCATCTCACGTCTATAGGAAAGCGAACAAGGTGGCTGACAAATTTGCCAAGATGGGTTACAAAATGAACAAACCTAGAATTTGGAAACATGGTCCACCTAACGAAGTCTTGCGTCTCCTTTATGGAGATTCTAAGGGAACAGAATTCCATGCAAGAAATAACTCAGTTAAATAGATTCTTGTTTGTTATTAAACTTCTCTATTGATCTATTGAAATTTTGTAAATCGATGTTTTTTTTTTCTCATTCACTTGTTCAGTATATTAATAACACTTAACTTTTTTTTCTATGGATGTATAAGAGCGTATTTCAGGGTTTGTAATAAAAAAGGCACAAAATAATTTCAAGAGAATTGATTTTAGTGAGAATAAAGATTTTGTTTTAAATGAATGCTCATTTGACTGCTTGAAACCGCATGAACATTATCAAGGTTTTAGGTTATCCTTTTTTAAGCAATGTGGACAATTAAACTAAATCTCAATTTTTAACTGGGGTGTTATTCCAATTGAAAAGGTTGATAAACCACTAACTATTAAAAAAGTTTAGAACAACAACCTCGACCTAAGAAGGGCCGAGAACAATGACCAAAACAACAGAACCCACAAACCACTAGATGTGATCACAACAGAGGCAGAGATACAAAAGATAACAAGAGGATAAACGGCATCCTCGAAGCCAAATGTCAGCGGTCCCTACTCTGTGCTCTGATCCTGTATCTCCCCAGCTGCCGACGTCCCCAAAGACTCATCGGCCTGTGGTTCAAGAAACTCCAAGCTAAGACGGATGCAAGTCATGGAATCATCGAGCTTCACATGCACACTGACACTGAAGAGAACCAGAAGAGAAGCATACGATCAATTCTCAAAATAATATCATGCACAAAAGACACATTGGCATTAAATACACAATCATACCTAGCAAGCCAAACATTCCACACAAGCGCTTTCACTACTAAATCACACATAACCCTTAAAGGAGGTCACACAGCCGATCTCCAAGCTCCCTATGTCACTCCCCCGAACCCAGTTCTATGGAACTGGGACGCCGACAAACGGCATTACACCGAACAGGCCAAAACCAAATAGACATACAAGGCCTCAAAACCTGATCCAAAACAAAACAAAGAATCAACTCAGTGGATTGCAAAAAACAATACAAACTTATTCAAATAAAACATAAGCCCACAATAAACGGGACTTATTACATGCTAATACTCAACGATTGCTTAACGATCACCGCTAACCTATCCGCCACTCAACTCTACTCTTGATCTGAAAAAAAAATTAAATAACAAATTATGAGCTTGACAGCCCAGTAAGCACCCACTAAAAATTATAGGGATCATTTACAAAAAATTATAAATTATCAAAATTAAAATAAGAAATCAAATTTATTTCAAATAATCACAGATGTCAAAACTAAGCATATAGGTCAACTATTGCCAAAACAAAATAACAGAACTCATATATTTACCCTCGGTGACCCGAGCTAGAATTATCAAAACTCATATTTTTACCCTCGGTGACCCGGGCCAGATTTATCAAAGTCCGTTATTCTTCACCGACGAAAAGCGGTGGGAAACTATAGTTTCTATATCAGAGTACATGTCGACACGGTCAGGTTTTAACCCCCAGTGACAAGGTTATTGCAGAGTTAGTTTGGAGACTACGAGTATTGTGTCAAAATATTTCATGTTCACAAAATAATAAATTATCAAAATTCATATTGGCAAAATGCAATTAATTTGCAGTCGCGTGATCCCATTTTTATCATATCAAAATAAACCAGTTATTTTAATCCAACCATGAACAGATAATTTTTAAAAAAATATTAATAATAATTAATCAAAAATTAATTAAAAGATATCTGAAATTTACAATTGAAATAATACATATTTAGATAAGATGTCTAAAACTTTATAAATTAAATAATCTGAATTAAAATAGATGCTCAACCCTTTCAGATAATTCTAATCCAAAATAAAATATTACTAACACGAAATTTCAAATAATTTAAAGTAATTCCGAAAATAATAATAAATAAATAATTCAAACATAAATAAAAATAATCAGTATTTTTCTCAAAACTTTCAAAAGTCCACAAAACTAGAATTCTCAAGTATATACATATATAGGATTTATATGTGAGATACTTACTTGATTAACGCTCAAAAATACTCCCAAACCTTACACCTTTGGCATGTCCTATATTTGGGAAAAGATCCTATTAGCTTACAAATAACAAATCGAGGCTAACAAGCAATTATATATATATATAAAAAAAGGTTTTTTTAGAAGGGTACAAATGCAGAAAGTTCAAACTATTATTCTACACTTCCAAATATTGATTATTGCGAGGGTACGATAGCAATTATCCACTCTAAAAGCCATATCAATAATTCCAACATATTCAATGAGTACCAAAATCATCATAACTTCACATACATTTTTCAAATCACAAATTTCAAAATTCTGGGAAAAAAAGACACCTAACACTATGACATATCTGAAATTCACACAACTTAGAGTATTACACAATTTATAACATTAAATTGAATGTCCAACTATTTCTGCATACTTGTAATTTAGACGTATCCCTTTCAAATATGAATATATCTCAATATAAATTTCAAAAGCAATAATATTTTACGTGCAGTTAGATAATTTAGTAATGCATCACTTTCTTATTTTATGCTATACCAGATACAACATCTAAGACCATGAGAAACTCCAAACAAACTTAAGATTCTGCATAGTAAAATCATTGGGCACAACTACACTAATAATCCTATAACTTTTAAACGACTCATCCAAAGAAACTAAATTTTTACAGGTATCTAGAACACATCAAACTATATAACTTTGTTATATTTCTCTTCTCTAAATTCCATTTACAAGACCATCAAATTGGCTATGAAAGTTTTATGTTTTCTGCAGAAATATTATTGGGCACACCTATAGAAATCTGATCATATCTCACAATTTACATGACTAAAAATTTTGACATATTTCAGAGTCAAAGATAAAATCATCCTTTATAACTTTCTCATATAAATCTAAATCTAAATCAGAACTTACAATTATGAAATTAATCAAAAACTCTTCAAAGGCTTAACAGAAATCCTGTTTGCATCACCTGCATCTAAAAATTTATAATTTACAGAATACTTCTCCAAAAATTCTGAAATTTTGTAGGTATTTATAAAACGTCGAACTCTACAAGTTTGCTATTCGATTCTCCTCCAAATTCAGCCTCTAAGACTTCTAAAATCAAAGTAAAACTTCTGCCATTATCAAAAACGAAATCCAAAACCTATCAAATTAATCTCAAACTCAAACAAGAAGCTAACCTTACCCATCCATCACTAATATCCGACATTAACATATCAAGATCTAAAAAAAAGAATAATAGTTCTATAATATTTTTCAAAGGTCCGAGGAAGAGGTTTCTTACCTCATCAATAGCAGTGAATCAACCAAACCTGTGACGGCGAGATCCTTCTCTTTTCCTCGTCGCCGAGACCACCCGCAAATAGGGAGAGAAGGAGGAGACTAGGTCTTTCTCGTTTTCCTAACGGTGATCTAGATCTGAAGGAGTTGAAGAGGTGTATAGGGTTTTGAACTGAAAACACAATCAACGGCTAGGATTTAGTTAAGTAATATCAATGGCTAGGATTAAAATTATAAACAACGGCTAGGATTTAATTAAGTGGTGGTGCTCACAATCTCCCCTCCTTTTCAAAGAGTTTAGTCCTCTAAACTCAAGCGTGCTCCATCGAAGCAGACTTCTAGTAAGATTCAGACCATACTATAGTGTGAGTGTCATTTGACTAGCATAAGCTTCAAACACCAAGTTATTTAAACAAAACTTGACTGCTGATACCTCTACGGACAATGGTCACAACAAATGAATATCAAGCCAAGTTAGGGCTTTGCACTAACTTATATCAAACATAACCTTGAAACCAATATCTGTGGACTTTCTCTATTAATCATCATTCCGAGCATCAAAGATCAAATTTTACATCCATCAAGCATCATAACATCAAAATTATACATATACTAAAGTCCACAACAATATTTGAACACTCTAAAACTTTCTCATTGATTGAAAAGCATAAACAAATTAAAACCAAGAACCACTAGTATCTAACAAGCTTAAACTTGCTTGAATTATCCTCAATCAAATATTTGGAATCTAATCATCAAAATTGATCAAATCTTCCTAAATACTAAGGTATGATCCTTTACAGTTTTTTTTACAATACAACAATGAGGCTTATTTCACCTTCCAAGTACATAAATATTATGTAGATTACCCACTAATTCACTAAAATGAATACAACTGAACACAATAAGATATTAAATTATAAGAAGTTTGCTCCTTAAAGATTTCAAGCATTAATTGGCCAGCAAAGCACCAAATTATACTTAACAACCAAGCAGAGACTAGGGACAAGCAAACATTAACCTCTTGGGATTTTTCCTAATTATATCAATGTTTAACTTGCCAAATATCATCATTCCTCTTTCAAATAAATTTAGACCCACCAAGCTACAAATGTGATCAAGTTCCAAAATATTCTTAGTCCTCCTCAAATTATAGTATCAATCTAAATCTCATGTGGTTTCATCACATTTATTTTTCAGGAAAGTGTTACAAAATTAGAATATCCGCCAAAATACAAATTCAATAATAAAGATATTTTGTAGACAAATATCTTAGGACATAACAAACATTTATTATATTTAACACTTTGGCTAATTCAGCTTGCAAAGTCATGACAAGTACCATTCACTCTTCAAGTCTTGCACAACAGTAACAACCGAGATAGACCTATTAATAAGATCATATCTCTTAAGATATAAATCTAATAAATTTAAAATTTTGCAAGTAGATAAATGTGGAGAAATTCCACAATTCTTTAGTTTTAAACTTCTCAAAATTCTATTTCTAAAGTCTCTGAATTTGGGCAAAATTTCAGTCAGCTCAAATCAAAATCCTGAAAGTTACAATTCCATTGCTTCTATGCATAACCATACAAAAGGTCATCTCCAATCATTTTCCAATTAAATCATCATAGCTGAAAATTTTTAAATCCTTTTTCCTCTTTGTATCAAATGGCCATGTCAAACATTTCCAGATATAATGAAACCTACAAGATCAAATCACAAATTCTAACTAAAGCAAGAATTTCCATCAATTCAAAATATCAAAAATAAAAACTCAAATCCTAACATGCAACTTCTGACAACAAATT
This sequence comes from Dioscorea cayenensis subsp. rotundata, assembly GCF_009730915.1. NCBI lineage: Eukaryota > Viridiplantae > Streptophyta > Magnoliopsida > Dioscoreales > Dioscoreaceae > Dioscorea > Dioscorea cayenensis. Next base: position 9,287,045 of record NC_052486.1, read on the forward strand.
AAATAAAAAAAAAATCGCATCTAGAGGAATACAACTACAACCAATCCTTTTAGTAGTCCCATAAAGTAAAAAATTATCAATCCACAAGATTATGGAAGTCCAAGAAAATTAATGCAGTGAGGTAACTAATACACATGCTAATTAATTACCAACATCCCATGACATCATAATTTTCTTTACTAAGAATAAAGAGGGTTGCTAGTAGACTTCCCTCGAAGGGTGCTAAAAACACCAAGTTAGTAACAAAAGAACAACCAAAGATAGAAGTTCAAGGATGCAAATCAAAGCTACAGGTTGGATTGAACTACCAACTTAAAGTTTCTATCGGACATACTAATATCGTTAAAATTTTACTAAAGCTCTAATACCACTAAATTTGTCACGCCCCGAACCCAGTTCTATTGACCTGGGACGCCGACAAATGGCCGTACACCAAAAAGGCCGAAACCAAGTAGCCATACAAGGCCTCAAAACTTGATCCAAAACAAAACAAAGAATCAACTCAGTGGATTGCAAAAAAACAATACAAACTTATTCAAATAAAACATATGCCCACAATAAACAGGACTTATTACATGCTAATACTGGAAGATTGCTTAACAATCCCCGCTAAGCAATTGACCACTCAACTCTACTATTGATCTGAAAAGATATTAAATAACAAATTATGAACTTGGCATCCCAGTAAGCACCCACTAAAAATTATAGGGATCATTTACAAAAATCATAAATTATCAAAATCAAAATAAGTAATCAAATTTATTTCAAATAAACACAGATGTCAAAACCAAGCATATAGGTCCCCCAAACAACAATTGCCAAAACAAAATAACAGAACACATATATTTACCCTCGGTAACTCGAGCCAGAATTATCAGAACTCATATTTTTACCCACGGTGACCCGAGCCAGATTTATCAAAGGCCGTTATTCTTCACTGACGGAAAGCGGTGGGAAACTATAGCTTCTATATCAGAGTACATGTCGACACGGTCAGTGTTTAACACCCAGTGATAGGGTTATTGTAAATTAAATTTGGGGACTACGAGTATTGTGTCAAAATATTTCATGTTCACAAAATAATAAATTGTCAAAATTCATATTGGCAAAATGCAATTAATTTGCAGTCGCGTGATCCCATTTTTATCATATCAAAATAAACCAGTTATTTTAATCCAATCATGAACAAATAATTTTTAAAAAAATATTAATAATAATTAATCAAAAATTAATTAAAACATATCTGAAATTCACAATTGAAATAATACATATTTAGATAAGCTGTCTAAAACTTTAGAAATAAAATAATCTGAATTAAAAAAGATGTTCAAACCTTTCAGATAATTCTAATCCAAAATAAAATATCACTAACTCAAAATTTCAAATAATTTAAAGTAATTCCTAAAATAATAATAAATAAATAATTCAAACATAAATCAAAATAATTAGTATTTTTCTCAAAAATTTCAAAAGTTCACAAAACTAGAATTCTCAAGTATATACATATAATAGGATTTATATGTGGGATACTTACTTGATTAACCGCCAAAAATACTCCCAAGCCTTACACCTTTTGGCATGTCCTATATTTGGGAAAAGATTCTATTAGCTTACAAATAACAAATCGAGGTTAACAAGCAATAGTATATAAAAAAAGATTTATAGAAGGGCACAAATGCAAAAAGTTCAAACTATTATTCTACACTCCCAAATATTAATTATTGCGAGGGTACGATAGCAATTACCCACTCTAAAAGCCATATCAATAATTCCAACATGATCAATGAGTACCAAAACCATCATAACTTCACATACTCTTTTCCAAATCACAAATTTCAAAATTCTGGGAAAAAAACACCTAACACTATGACATAACATAAATTCACACAACTTAGAGGACTACACAATTTATAACATTCAATTGAATGTCCAACTATTTCTGCAAGCTTGTAATTCAGACGTATCCCTTTCAAATATGAATGTCTCTCAATATAAAATTTCAAAAGCAATAATATTTTATCTGTAGTTAGATACCTCAGTAATGCATCACTTTCTTATTTTATGTTATACCAGATACAACATCTAAGACCATGAGAAACACCAAACAAACATCAGATTCTGTACAATAATATCATTGGGCACAACTACACTGATAATGCTATAACTTTTAAACGACCCATCCAAAGAATCTAAGGTTTTACAGATATCTAGAAAACATCAAAACTCTAAAACTTTGTTATATTACTCTTCTCCAAATTCCATTTACAATACCATCAAATTGGCTAAGAAAGTTTATGTTTTCTGCAGAAATATTTTTAGGCACACAAATAGAAATCTGATCATATCTGATAATTTACATGGCTAAAAATTTTGAAATGTTTCAGAGTCAAAGATAAAATTGTCCTCTATAACTTTCTTATATAAATCTAAATCTAAATCAGAACTTACAATTATGAAATTAATCAAAAACTGTTCAAGGGCTTATCAGAAATCCTGTTCACATCACCTGCATCTAAAAATTTATAATTTACAGAACACTACTCTAAAAATTCTGAAATTTTTTAGGTATTTATACAATGTCGAACTCTACAAGTTTTCTATTCGATTCTCCTCCAAATTCAGCTTGTAAGACCTTTAAAATCGAAGTGAAGCTTCTGTCATTATCAAAAATGAAATCTAAAACCTATCAAATTAATCTCAAACTCAAACAAGAAGCTAACCTTACCCATCCATCACTAATATCCGACATTAACATATCAAGATCTAAAAAAAAGAATAATAGTTCTACAATATTTTTCAAAGGTCAGAGGAAGAGGGTTCTTACATCATCAATAGCAGTGAATCAACCAAACCTGTGACGGCGAGATCCTTCTCTTTTCCTCGTCGCCGACACCACCCGCAAATAGAGAGAGAAGGAGGAGACTTGGTTTTTCTCATTTTCCTATTGGTGATCTAGATCGGAAGGAGTTGAAGAGGTGTATAGGGTTTTGAACTGAAAACACAATCAACGGCTCGGATTTAGTTAAGTAATATCAATGGCTAGGTTTAAAATTATAAATAACGGCTAGGATTTAATTAAATGGTGGGGCTCACATTCCAAATATGACACATTGAATCAGGCAGTGCAGGGATCAGCAACAACATAGCAACATAATCCCAAATTGATCTAACAAAAGAACAATGGATGAACATGTGATCCACTGTTTCAACCCCATAGTGGCACAGGATACATGCTGCTGTGGGAAACTTGTTACACCGGCGCCACTCAAGATTCTCCAAAGAGAGAACCTTATTCTTCCAAACCAGCCACTTAAAAAGATCAATCTTCCTATGGTAGTAGCTACGCTAAAAGAATCTCCCAACCAGACAACGCAAGCTACCATCCTGAATAAAATTATAAAAGGATTTCATAGAAAAAGCCACATTCCCAGAGAGCATCCAATGAGCAAAGTGCATCCTCGAGTTGATCTCCAGTTGAATGTGGCCTTGAAAAGCTGGCAAACAAGTGAGCACTCCTTTCCAAAAGTAGGAGATACAACATGAATTCCTAGGAAACAAATTCCATCTTGACATGTTATAGTTGAATTGAATCACATTTTATCCCAACCAACTTCCGTCTGTCATGAACTTCCACCACCATTTTCCTAGCAAGCCTGATTGAAGGAATACAGATCCAAAATCCCCCATCCCTTGGTCACATGGCCGACATAAGTTTTTCCAGCACACCAGCCTATAAGTTGGTTGATCAATATCCGGGCCAGACCACAAAAAATCTTTTCTAATCCGATCAATCTTTTTAATCACCCAAGCAGGTAGCCGATAAATGGAAATCCAATAAGTTGGTAACGCAGATAAAACTGAATTTACCAAAGTAAGTCGACCACCTAAAGAGAGAAAACGGCCTTTCCAAGTCGACAGTCTATTTCTCACTTTCAGCATAACACTTTCCCAATCTTGCCGCCTTGGTCATCTACCCGAGATTGAGATACCCAAATAATAGACTGGCAAGTAATCAATTTTACAGTTTAGGGTCGTGGCAGGGTCCACATCCAGGAGAACCCCAAGAATACTCGATCAAAGGCAGGTCTTAGAAAAATTGGTAGCTAAGCCCGACATCCCTTCAAAAAGGATTAAAATCAATTTTACAATTCGAAGGTCCTTCAACCCGCCAGTGGTCATAATCAATAAGTCATCCGCGTAGTGGAGATTGCAGCGCCTACCAAACCCTCCAATAGGCACACCAATCAAAATATTGGACCTTAGAGCATGAGTAAACATCGCACTTAAAACATCTGTGACCAGAACAAATAACAACGGAGATAGCGGATCACCTTGCCAAAGCCCACGTTTATACCGGATGTAGCCATTAGGCGAGCCATTGATTAGAATATTGGCCTTTGAAGAAATCAAGATACACCTGATCCAGCCAATCCACCTAGATCCAAAACCTCTTGCTTCCATTAAATCAAAAAGAAAGTCCTAGCCAACCATGTCGAAAGCCTTTGCAAAATCTACCTTTAAGATATGTCCCGGGAGCCTCCGTTTAACCATGCCAAACAATAGTTCCTCAGCTGTGGCAATGTTGTCAAGGATACATCTACCTTTTAAGAACGCAGATTGATCCTCTCCTACCATTTGATTCAAAACAGAGCCCAGCCTAGTTGCCAAAATCTTTGAAAGAATTTTCAAGGAGTTAATGAGGATGATAGGTCTGTAGTCTCCCAGCTCCTCCCGGGCCTCTTTCTTTGGGATGAGAGCAATGCTAGCCCAGTTAATTCTTTTCAAATTAGTGCTGCCATCATAAAAATCTAGACAAAGCTTGAAAATGTCTACTTTAATAGTATCCCAGAACTGTTTAAAAAATTGAATCAGGAGACCATCAGGTCCCGGTGCGTTGTCTCCCCTAGCTCAAAGACGGCGGCCTTGACCTCCTCCATAGTGAATGTTTGCTCTAAATGAGACAACTCCACTGGAGTCTTGAAATCTAACAGCGTTTGAAGATCCACTTTAAATCTAGAAGTCCGCCGCTTCCCAAATTGGTCGTGAAATCACTCCACAAAAGCCTTTCCAATCTCCCTAGTGTCCACCAGGTCAATACCCTCCTGACGTAGACAAGGAATAAAATTCCTATTTTTCCGTTCATTAGAAATCGCACGGAAAAATTTAGTGTTCTTGTCTCCATCCTTCTTGAAAAGTTTACTATTGGTTTATAATATTTCTTATTGAACTCTTTTACAATTTCTCACAGGAATTATAAAGTAATTCTTTCAGCTATCTTGATTTATTTAGCATTATAATCAATTATATACTAACCTTGCATAATTAATTGATGTTTAAAACATGCCCAAATTACTTATATACCCCTTTCAATAAATATTAGAGCAAGTTAGGTTGAGAAATAGAATAACATAAGCTATTCAATAAATATTAGAGCAAGTTATCTCAAAAATAGTTTTCATCGTAGCCTTGAAATTAGTTTTTCTAGTTGGCAGTTATGTTTTTTGCCCTTCCCTCATAATGGTAAAGAGCTAATTAAGAAAGTTTTAAACCTAGCCTTGGAACAAAGATTATCGGAAATGATAGACCAACCAGACTAATAAAGGCAAAGAGCAGAGAATTAATTAGCGCAAGATAGGTAAAATAAATTGGCAGGGAGCATCTTTAACATATTATAAAATATGAATATTACTGTAAATTGTATCTCTCTCACTTGGTGTAGGCATTGGCTTAAAACATGAACAACATATGTGGCGTCAAATCTTTTGAGTTTGAAATAAAGTGCTCAACTTCGAATTTTATTCCGTTCGAATTTCATCAATCAAGCACTTAGAAACCTATATTTATTAAGCTTTTCATGGAAATATTTCCTCTAAGAAACTAATAGTCTACTTAAGGATTTGGATGAATCTTTAATTTATTCATATATTATTACATCTCGTAAGTCAGAAACGTTATTTAAATAATATTATACATGTATGAATACATGTCTTGTCTTGTGAATAACACAAATAATATTATTCATCCATAAGCTTCTCTATATATATATATATGGTATTAGAGCTGTAAAAGCTTACACCCCAATTAGCAAACTTCTTTTGTGAAGTCATACCAGTTATAAAACCATAACAATATACTAGTAATTGTAGCTATTTTGCAGTGATTTTATATTATTACTTGTAATTTTTATATTTAAGTTTTACATTTAATCCAAACTTTTGCAAAAACCAAAGCATATTTTGACAATGTGAAGTGATTCTTAATAACCGCTGCATATTTGTCTTAATATGCAGCGGTTTATACAACGGACGCATATAAAAATAATGCAATGGTTCATAACAGCTACATATTAATGCAATGTAGTGGCTCACAATAAGCTGCATATTTTTTTTTGATATGGGAAATAATGCAGGTAGTTCGTAACTGATGTATTTTCATTATAATGTAGTGTTTCTCAATGACAACAATTTTCATTATCTTGTTTTTATTTTGTATTTTGGGATAAAAATATTGATTTTGAAAATCATGAGGACAATTTTAGAAAGAAATTTGAAAAAAAAAAATAAGTTGCATATTTTCACCCAGTCTAAAATCTTTGTAGTTAGCATATTAATATTTTAGAGAGTTATATGCAATTATGAATTTTAGAATTTATCATAAAAGAGATAATTTTAGAAAACAAAAGTAAGACATTCAATTTTAAAGTCTTGTCATTATAATAGGTGATTTATTATTTAATGTAAGACAAATGCAAACAATAAACTAGAATTATATATATATATATATATATTCTCTAACTATTATTAATAACACAAACTCAAAGTTTGATGACAACAAAAATTCAAAAAGATTACACAATTAGTTTAATAAGTACTTAATTTGTAGCATAATATTAGAGATCTCAAGCACAATCCATACACATCATCTGCTGCTCTCAAAGAAATCTTCATATTTAGTTTTATAAGCCGCCATAATAGTAGCTCTATTTTTTTCATAAGGCGATATTTAATTGTATTTATATATTTTTAAATTTCATGGATATTGATTCTAAATTTAAGCTGATTTTTTAATATTTTTTTAATATTTTTTTATTCATACATCATATCCTTTATGTTTAATTCGTTTTAAAAATTAAATCCTAAAATAAAAATTTGCGATGATAACTCTTTATTTAATCAATTGTCTAAATCAATTATTTTTTAAATATTTTTTTGAAATTTTATTCATTATCACCCTCATAAATATAAAAATTTTATTTTCCAAAGATATTTTTTGAAAAAAATGTAAAATATCATAAATAAAAAAATAAAATTAAAAAAGAAATCACATAAATAATTTTCAGCACATCAATTTGCCAACAGATAAGCTAACAAGTTCCGATCTCAAAGCTCAAGTCTATAGATTCCTTTGGCTTGAGATAAGTTCACCAATATCAATTAACCCTTCTCCCTTTCAATCAAAACCGTAACCTTTATCAATGCCAGCCTCATCCTAACTTCTCTAATTAAGAAGCCAATATCGCGCTTCCTTCTCTTTTGCCACCGCACCACATGTACCCTTCTCGGATGATTTGTGCTCATAGGACTTCACCACGATGTTGAAAGTGAGGAGCTTGTATGGTTTCAGAACAAAGTTAATTTGAGGTCTATGAGGTATGGGTTTTTTCTATTTAAAATTTAATTCGGTTCTTATATAGATTGGAAATAGTTTGTTGTTGTTGTTGTGTTCATGAAACTTGGGAGCTTTGGTGATGTGTTAAACTTTTAGTTTGAAGTTGTATTGAAAGAATAATAGTTACAGACAATTCTTTTATGTGTAATACACGAAATAGTTCTTGTACTTATGCCACTTTGCTCTTTTAGTCCTACTAATTTAATTTGATCCAATTTCGGATCCCTTTACTTTTTCAATTAGGTAAATTAAGTACATCTGGGTAATAAGAGTTACATTTGTCCTCTTCGGCTGACATGGCATTTTTCATTGGAATATTATTAAAATAATAATAACTAGTGTAAAGACTCATACTAACGTTGCGCGTTTAGTATATCAAAAAAATGTACAATATAAATTTTTAAAATCATTTTTAATATAGGAAGTATATTATCAAATTTTAAAATATATATGAAAGTTTTTTCTTATTGTTTTTGTAATTTTTAAGACAAAATTCAAATTTACATTTATAATTTTCTTCAAAAGAGAAACAAGTGCTTCAACTCTTATTCTCTAAAACCTTGTACCTATCAACATTTATAAATTTTCTACTTCTTCTTTTTCCTATCCTTTGAGATATTTTTTTCACTATTAGTAATTTAAAAAAAAAATAGTTATCTTCAGATGCACTACACTGACATACCATCATGTATCAATAATAATAATAATACTTTTAATAAAAATCAACAATAATAGTAGTAGTAGTAATAATAATAATAATAGAAAAATCATAGAGTGAAAGAGATTTTGGGCGTGTTTGATGGATTTTGATGCATTAGTTTTGTTGGAAAATTCTTGAATTTAAATCAAAAATTGATGCTTTGTTATTATGCAATATGTTCTATCATTCTTTTATAAGCAATGGAGGTCATTGATTTTTTTTTTTTTTAAAGTTCAATGTATAAGGATGTGAGAAAGTTTAAAAAAATGAATCATTGGGATTCGATTTGCATTGGTTGACTTACCATCATATAATATAATTAATAAAATATGTAGTTTGGTAAAGTGGGCAATAAAAAACTTTATATTTATACAAACAATGGTACTTGGAGAACCACATGGAGGAGACTATAGTATCAAAGAATGAAAAATGCCATTCAAGATAAATGCTAGAAATGAGAGTTTTGTTTTATTATTATTGAGATGGTTATTGAAATGTCATTCTTCATATAATATTCTTGCATCTTTTGTTAAAGATACCAGTGATGTTTTTGTCAGTTCATCTTAAAATCTAAGCAGATTTATTTAGGTTTGTACATTTTGTAATATAAAAATAAATAAAAATCCAGATATTCTTAAAAGAAAAGCAAATTTGGTTTAGATTTGTAAATTTTGTAATATATAAATACATAAATATCTTGTTCAATGTTCATAAAATTGGTTGTTTTTTTTTGTCATGAGATGGATGTTATTAGTGATAATGTGTAATGTACTCGATGAGATTGAAATTTGATAATTTGGGGGGAATTAGTAAAAATAGGGAATATATATGAATAGTATTAATTCCATGAACTTTGATTAAATATTTTGTTATACAATTTATTTTTTTATATGCATCTTATTGAATTATTGTACAACAATTGCATGGTGATATCATATATATCAACTATTGACAAAATACTGCATTAAAAAAAATCACATTTGCATTTTCTATGAAGATAATCAAACAAAAAAATATCTTGATTTCCTCTTCACACATATCTTTCAATATTCTTCGTCCTTACATTTAAATAGAACATCTGTAAATTTTCTGAAAAAGGGAAAATAGTGCTTCAACTCTTCTCTAATACCTGATACCTGTCAACAAAAACAAAACAACAATAACAAATATTCAATCCAAATTTAATTTGGGGCAAAAAATTTGAGTTCTTCTATTCTCTAATCTCATAGCTCTCATTAAAAACAAATTATTTAAAAAAATCAAGGGAAATTAATGAAGGAAATTTACATCATCTCTAATTCTCCCTAATCTTTTATCTATTCTTAGAATTATACCTTCTTGAAATAAATTTTCTACTCCTCCCTTTTCTTATCCCTTATTTTTTTTCATTATTAGTAAATCAAAAAACAGTCATCTTCAGATGCACCACACTAACATCTTTACTAGTGAACTTAGATATGTTGGAGCTTTGACTCAAGAGCTGATTCTACCCCCGATTGATCTACTGATTCTAGCTCAAAGTCAACACAGCCTACGGAATCTTTTGTGACGATGACAGTGAAGAAAGCGGAGAGAATGGTCATGGTGGGGTAGGGGGCCGATTAGAAAAAATCGAGGTTGGAGGAGAAGATATCCGAGACACCAAATGTGCAGACACTGTCAACGATGGCGAAGTCTATGCACAGTGGGGAGGATGATGTTGCATTGGAGTTTCTTACATTTGTTCTCGTGTTGGAGTTTTTTGTCTAGATTTGTTTTTATTTGGAATTATGAACAACAGTGTCACCATTATCATATGCATTAATTGCGTTATCATGTGTCAATAATAGTAATAATAATACTGCTAATAATAATAGTAACAACAACAACAATAATAATAATAATAATAGAAAAATCATAGAGTGGAAGAGATGCTGTTGCGCGCTTTTGATGGATTTTGATGTATTGGTTTTGCTGAAAAATTCTTGAATATAGAGCAACAACTGATGTTTTGTTATACTGAAATGTGTTATGTCATGCTTTTATAAGTAATGGAGGGGTGGATTTTTTTAAAAGTTACCTATATAAGGATGTGACCAAGTTAAAAAAAAAAAATAATTTATTAAAATTCAATTTATATTCAATGTGGGTTACAAACTCTCACATACCAATATATTTGATTTTGTAAGTATATGGTTGTGGCAGGTTAGATAGAGGTGGATATATGTTGTCCAATGGAAGAAAGGCGAATGTCACTGAATTGAAATAAAAAAAAGCTTCACTCTTATTGGTTGTTCCCGTGGACCAACAACTAATGCTCACCTACCAATATGCCTTTTGTCTTTATTTGAAATAAAAGTTCTTTAAGAATAACAAAGATGGAGTTTCGCAGGTGCATCTAAACACTCGCAAAAGATGTTCCCGCGAGCCAACAAATAACGCTCCCCTAATGATGCACTTTTACATATCTCTCTTGTCTCCATTATAAATAAATGTGCTTTAAGAATAACAAAAGAGGAGTTCCACAGGTGCAACTAAACACTCGCATAAGATGTCCCATGGACCAACTTCTAACGCTCCCCTTTGGAATCACTTTTACTAACCTATCTCTATCTTCATTAAAAATAAGCGTGTTTTAATGCAAGTTGCATTCCTCACCTTGGTTTTTATTTTAGAGAGGAAAAATCTGAAAAAACAAAAAAAAATTAAACTATTTAATTTTAAAATTCTTTAAGAAATTAGTATTAATTTATGGATCACGTAATAACTAACTTGTTTATCAATGCAACTTACATTCCTCGCCTTGGTTTTTATTTTATAAAGGAGAAATCTGGCGACCAAAAAATTTTTAGTTTTCAATTTTTAAATTTTTTTTTTCTAAAAGAAGATATTAGTATTAATTTATATGTTGTAAAAAAAAAATATAACTAACTATACCACCAAACAATATCAAAATTGTTTTTTTTAATCAATTTTTAAAATTTCTTTTAAAAAAGATACTAGTATTAATTTATATATTGTAATATAACTAACTGTATAATATTTTTCTTTATTAAATTTGGATTTTTAAGTTTGTTTGGATACATTTAATTTTATGATTAAAAATCATTAAACATACATGCATGAGGTATAAATTTTTTTTAAAAAACTAATAGCATCAAGATATAATAAAATTAATTTTTTTTATCAAACAAAATTGTTTTGAGATCTCTTTCTTAGGCCCTAATCTCATGGCCTCTAAGAGACCATGGTGCGGTTTCAATCTATCATAAAAAACTTTTAAAAAAATATACATACACCAATATTTATAAAAAAATAACAAATAATATAATAATATATTATTTGTAAAAAAAATCATCAGCTCATGGTTGTCAATGATTAAAATGCCTAATTAAAAAAATTAAAATCGCGACCTAATTTCGCACCCAAATCGAAAAACGAATCATAATTTTACCAAATTTCAAACCCTAATTTCTCAACAAAAAAAAAATCAAACACTATTTGAGAGAATCCCATCAACCGATCAATCAGCCTGTGCTTGATCAATAGATCCTCAATAAACTCAAAACACTCATACAAATTCACATAATGCATGTAATCCTAAAAAAAAACATTCGAATCAAAGCAAAGAACTCAAACTTCTCAATGATTCACACAATGAAACTCAAATGCGAGATCTCACCTTATCAAATTGAAACCACTCATAATAAGGCAAATAAATGAGTATGGTAGTGATTTTGACGATGATCCACTAGCACTTCCAGGACGCAATTGCCTCTTTCGCTTCTTCTCCCTCTTCCAACATGCCTAAGAGAGAGCTTGACTCTGCTAATCCCTCCAAGAAACGCTCCATTGCTAACATCCTCACTTATCTTGCCGCTCTTAATTATCAGGATGCCTTCGACAGTCACCATGCTGATGATGCTTCTCTTCATGATCTCTCGCTTCTTCGGGCTATTCACTAGTCCCGTCTCAACACTACCCTTGATTATTTTGATCATGTTGAAGAGCATTTTGATGAGGCCGAGCAATCGGACACTCTCCGTAGTATAAGCACTTGTTTTGCTGCTTCTGCTTTTGCCATGGTGACTGATGGCGCTACCTCCAGTGCTTAGCCATAACAACATTAGCGAAAGATTTGGGTCAAGGACCAATCAACACTGATTGATTATGGTGGCTAGGGTTGAAAAAATAAAAGGAAGTGGTGGGATTAGTGATTACTAATTTCCCCTAGGAGGAGGTAAAAAGGAGAAGAAAAAAAAAAAGAGGGGGAGAGAGAGAGAGAGCTAATTGATTGTGGTGGCTAGGGTTGAAAAAACAAAAGAAAATATGGAAAAGGATGAACCAATCGGATATGGACAAATGTCAGCTTCAAAACAAAGCTTGAAGAATGAGATATTTGGGGGATAATTTTAAGAGTAAGTATATATTATAATAAATTATTTTAAAAAGAAAAATTATAATGAAAATAATGGCGAGAGCTTGGCTTCCTCTCGATCCCCGTCTAAACCCTTACATCTCCATCTCCTTCATCGACTATTGTTTCAAACTCATCGAATGTGACACCTACTCCGCCATATTCCTAACCATGGCCTACATGCTTGTCATTAATGTGTCCATCCTCTCAAACTCCAGCGCCATCTGTTCCCACGTCCGTTACGACCTCATCTTCGCCACTACTATCTCCGTCACCATCAACTCCTTTAACATGAACTCCTTCTCCAACCTCAACCTCCCTTGCCCTAGCATGGATACTAAAAGCTACTTTGTCTATTGACAAGGTCCCCTTGCGTATATCCCGCAAGTGCACGGGTTTGTCGAAGTAATAATCCCGGGTGAGCGGGGTCGAATCCACAGGGAGTAGGGAGTAAAAACACTTAATTTGATTCTTAGCTATGTGAAAAATCAATGATAAGGAGTATGATAATGATTCAATTCTCAACAATAAAAGCAACAAGAAAGAGAGCAAAAGTAAAGAAGGGGGTAAAGCAATCGATAAAGATGGGATACCCGGATAATGCTCCACCAAGGATAATTGTTTCAAGTGCGAGAACCCTCTATTATCCTTCCTAATCAATGCAATGGTGAGTCGTGGAAATCCTTAATTACATAGTCCCAAATCTAAGGTCAACTATGCCTAACTCTATACATGTCCCGGAGGAGAAATCGAACAATCTCAACACCTCGCACTCGTATAGAGTTGCAATGAGCTCTAGTGATTCCAAGTGATAAATCTCTTCCTAGATTTAGACCTAACCCTTTGGTCCAAGCAGAAGGTCCCTAGCCACAATTAAGCCCTAGATACTAAGATCACCTCAACACTTCACTCCATTGCACGTGCAACTAGGCCCCAGCGGAGGTTCATCCCTTAGACCATTCACTCTATTATGGCAGCAAAGAACTCGAGGAACAAAGGTAGAATCTATCACGTCGGAGCGGAAAGGGGACGCTCCTGTACCTCTTGACTCACCCTCTCAACCCTCTCCAACCTAGCTTTGTCTAACGCTCGTGGTGTGTCACTCACTCACAAGGTTACCAACAAGAACTCTCAACCCTAGTGTCACTCTAGGGGAAATGTTCATACAATCAAGCATTCAAGGTTGGAACTCACAATAAACATAAATTTATTGAAAGCATAATAAAGAAGTTCAAAGAAACGAATACATCCTAGGGTTCACAATCACCCAAGTACCCACTAAGGGTTTAGCTCTCCATGGAGCTAAGTACAATCAAAAAAATTGAATGTAAAAGCAATGAATCCATAAAGAAACCCCCTCGATGGTCGTGTTGATGGTCTTGTGAAAAGTCCTCTACTAGTCTTCCAAGGATTCCTTCGTCCGGTATAGGATACGCCTCGATCGAAGCTCCCATACCAACCTTCTTCCTAATGGAATCAAGATGTCGGAGCCGTAGAACCTCTCCAAAACCTTGGCCAATACCCCTCGAAACCCTAGCCAAGCCCTCTCGCAAGTTGGGGAAAAGATGGAGAAAAAGAATACCAAAAATCGGGGCTGAATCGGCTTTAAATAGGGTCGAATCGGGCAACTCCACAGCGTGGAGCGATACACGCGCTCGGCGGAATTTCCACACGGGCAGTGCATAATTTCCACACGCCCGTGTGGATTCTCTGCTTTCTCCGATTTCTCGTACTGTGAGCATGGTGTTCGCTACGATGCTCGTTACACTCTTCGACCTGAATAACTTCCCAATTCTATATTTTCATCGGGGTAACGCAAACGGGCACATGTTTACGTCGTGAATCACTTGCTTCTTCAATAATATACATGTTGGTGGAGCTCTTGTTCTTATGTGCATAGGTCGAAATGCTCGAGTGTGACTGCCTTTGTGCCCCTCCAAATGGATGTGCTCACTCGAATGCGAGGAGGTTGGCACACACTCTAGCATCTCACACCTGACCTATGTCTTCGCGTTTGACCCTTAGCAAGATTTCCTCCAAAATTGGTGCATTATGATCCACATTGGCCTATTTCCTTCATACTTGGCCTCACAACCCTACCTGCATAAAAGTAACATAAAAACACACATATTAGTGTAAAAACCTGAGAAAAGTAATGCTCAACATAAGGAATGAACACTTCGCATTCATATCGCACAAGCACTTATCATCTATGTTGTATCAACTACCACAGCTTCGGTAATTTCCCTTTTCATTAAAGGCCTCTTCTTCGTGGCGAATCCTGATTGGCGCATTCAAATTAATGGTCTTGTCTCTCTCCCTTTCTCAGAATTTGAATGCTCATGGGTCCCACCAGAATATTATAATATATAAGTATGAGAGAATCAATTAAGTGGAGAGCAAGGTTTAGCAAAATAAGGGATGTGGGACCCATGAGTTATTAAATATAGTAGAAACAACAGGTTTCCTGCTGTTGACATCTTGACCATCCACAAGTGTAGATAAGAAGAATAATAAGTGTAGACAGGAAGGATATTAAGTATTTATACGCCCGATGAGAAGAAAGAGTAAAGAAGATGGAGAAGGAAGAGATAATGACAGTATACCTCTTATTCCTCAGAGACGGGCCAACTACTCTCATTAAATACATTCACTGCATATGTATAGAGGAAGCCATAGAAGAGAACCCTTAGCCATTGTTGGAGTATGTCAACGCACTACATAAACATGAAGAAGCTGTGTAGCGTATGCTAAACATAGCTGCAATGACAAGTAAAGAGGAAGAGGATGTGACAAAAGCATATACGGTCATTGAACCAAGTGGCATTAATAAAAAATTGAAAGATTAGGACCTAGGTAATATAGGCACCTCAAAAGGAGCTATAACAACCGACTGGTAATCCATAGACCGATTGTATTATATGTATCCAGTATAAAATATATATCCGATTATTGAACTACAAATAATATAAGGTTATCCTATTATGTACCCAAAATAATTACCAATAATAAAATATGTATGTATTATCGGACGATATTGTACCAGAGCATTATACAAGTAAACAAAATGTACAAGTAGCAAAGATTAACCCTTAAAAAAATTAATACAAGTTAAACTGAACATGGGCCAAATTTTATACATAAAGGATATAATGATCAAAACAGCCCACAAAATGTTGAATAGCTTAAATTATAGAATTAATGGAGATTACACCAAAATTACTTAAAAAATTCATAACATTATATTTGAATACATGTAGAAAACACTCAGTCCAAGGTTGGATGATAGTCTATATGGTGAAGAACAGCCAGCATTTGTGAACCCTTAATGCTCTCCTCAGATTGTAGTTGAACCATATCTCCATGGTTATCCGATACCAGTTGTTGAAAAAGGGTCTATCTATGTATTCTTTAACCCAGAAATACAAGGGATTATTCAGCTCACAGAAAAATACACCCGTATTAGCCTGTGTCTCCATGATGATTTCCCCTATCCTGTTATCCATGATGAAGGAAGGAAACTAATCAAGAAGAAGCATTAAGTAGAATTAGGTTGCATAAAGAAGGCCGTCACGGTCACCGTTGTTAACCGTGGTGTAGAGAGGATCATGTATAATTCAAAGTCAGCATTCTTCAGTGTTTAGTCACGTAGAGTTATATTCTTGGACTTTTCAAGATATTCTCTATAGTTCGAATCATGACCTGAGCACCAATCTCGCTGAGCACCAATCTCGAATGGGTTTGCCATACTTAAAGTTTGTCTGCCGATCTCGCTGAGCACCAATCAGCTCCCACTAGTGTTTCGTACGTAGATAACTTGGCGCCACATCATCAATGACATTGTATATTACATCATGGTGAAACGTGGCATAGTTGAAGTCCAGATGTCCACAAAAGTAGTTATGCTTACCTAAAGAACAGGCTCAGGCAGTATTCCCGATACGGCTTGGTCCTTCGATGATGAGACTTGTCGGGTGCCAACAACCTTCCTTATATATTATTACATCTTCTTTCGGCCGCGCAGCACCATTAATTTGAAAATTATGCTTAAGCCATTCCTGCATACGTGGTGTAATCCTGAACATTGGATAAAACAATTTGGAAAAAAAATGTTCATAATTAGGCTTAAGATTATGGTATTGTAAAGTAAATGCTCTAGGATCCTTTTCTCGAATAATCTGTAAAGCGGTATCTGTTGATTCGGAGTTCAATGCATCGGCATAAATAGTTGATAAGTAATGTCTTCCATCCCGAGAGGATCTGCCGTCAACCTAGAATTGACCCTAGTCAATGTAGTCACCCCCTTTCTTGATACACACCTTTACTAAAGATGAACTACTGGAACGGAGATCAAACAATCTAGGGTTTGTTACCTGTACTGGGCCATCGAGTTGTATTAAAATATGTAAATGTGATTGCCATCTTCATGTAGTTCCCTGGCAACGCGAACGAATTTCCTGTTTCTAGGAAGGGATACAACCAACAGTTGTTTCAGTGTTGTTTCCTTAGTCAGAAAACAACAAGGATATGTAAGGAAAAAATTCTTGACATTAAAACAAAATCTCTTTAGCTCTAGTGGCATATTTGCAATTAAATGGTTTACACTATTGTGAATAGGGCAGAGCTCAAGAAGTCGTTTCAATTGGTGTAAACGTGTAAATTCTATGGAAGGCTCACTCCCTCGGCCATCCGCTTAATATTCCTGGTAATTCTAAACTAGCCAATAGGATGTAAACTAAGGAAATGGAGAAGAGGAGGCAAAAGGGTGTATGTTTTTGGTGTGAACATAAATTCACTCCTGGTCACTAGTGCCAAAAGAAACAGTTATATATGATAACCATTGGTAATGAAGATGTTACGGATGGAGAATGTTTTGAGTAATTGAAAGGTGATGAACAATTGTTTACTGAACCTCAATTGTCGATTTATGCTATCACTACTATGTATAGCTATCAAACTATGAGGATAAGAGGTTTCAAAAGTACCAACCCACTATTCTTATTGATTGATTTGGAAATTACACACAATTTCTTTGATAGTAAAATGGTTAAATCACTTGGTTGTCTGTTGGAACCTATTACAGCTTTAAAGGTTTCAGCTGCTAATTTAAATGAATTAATATGCAATGAATTGTAAGGCTTTTTAGTGGAAGATGCAGGGAATTTTTTTTACAATTGATCTCTTGATTTTACCTTTAGACAATTATAATATGGTATTAGGTATATTGTTGTTGTCTGAATTTGGAGATATTATCTGGAATTTGAAGAAGTTGCAAATGAAATTTAGATAGGGAAGTAATTCTTTAATGCTACAAGGAGAACAAAATTATAAGCTGAAAGTGATTGATAGTGAGAATTTGGAAAAAAATTACTGCATAAATAAATTGAGAAAATTATATGGAACACTGGATTAAATAGTGTAACTAGTAAGGACAAGTTTCCAATTCTTGTTATTGAAGAACTTTTAGAAAAATTATATATTGTTGCAATTTTTTCCAAACTTGATCTCAAATCAGGTTATCGTCAAATTAAGATGGTGGCTGAAGATATTCACAAAACTACATTTTAAACAAATCATGGACATTATGAATTTAAGGTGATGCTCTTAGGTTTAGTCAATACCCCATCTACCTGTCAAAGTTTGATGAACCAGGTTTTTAAACCTTTTTAAAGGAAGTTTGTGCTGGTTTTTTTTTTTTAATGATATCCTGGTCTATAGATGCAATGAGGAGAAACATGCAAACCACTTGTTTCAAATGTTTCAGTTGTTAATGCAGAACTCTCTATATGTTAAATTGAACAAGTGTAAATTTGCTAAGAGTTCAATTGAATACTTGGGCCATTTAATGACTAAAGAATGGATAGCAATAGTGACAAAAAATATCAGAGCCATTTTAGAATGGCTAGTACCTACTACTATATGTGAAAGGGTTTTTGAGATTATTTGGCTATCACATGAGGTTTATTAAGGGTTATGCTCAAATTAGCTACCCTTTGGTGTTACTGTTGAAAGGAAATAAAAAGTATGCTTGGAAAGAAGCAGCACAACAAGCTTTTGACAAATTGAGGTTAGTTTTTACCACATCTCCTTTTTTAGCTCTTCCAAATTTTAATTTGGATTTTATAATTGAAATTGATGCTTCAAGTATTGGTACTGAGGTTGTTCTCTTGCATAATTCACATTTAATAGCATACATCAGTAAAATTTGTCTACTAAACACCAAGCTATGCCTGTATATAACAGGGAAATATGCAATATTATATGATGTGAAGTAATGGTAGCAATACTTGATTGGTAGAAACTTTATAATAAGAATAGGCATCAGCCTCTAAAGTACCTTTCTCATCAAAAATTGACTACTCTAACTCAATATACCTGGTTGGCAAAATTAATGGCCTTTGATTTTGAGATTCAGTATAAACAAGGACAAGCTAATAAAGTAGACTATGCTTTATCTAGATTGACTCTTTTGAATTAATTCTGCATGCATTATCCATTATTACTGTTTACATAATGTAAAAATAGCGGGATTATAAAAATCTAATGATTAATGATGGTTTGCTATGTGACACATTTTCAATACATCACAAAAGTACACATAAGGGGATAAAAATCTTAAATCATCACAAAAGTGCACATAAAGTGACAAAAATCTTAAATCATCACAAAAGTGTACATAAAGTGACAAAAATCTTAAATCATCACTCAGTACCACAAATCGAACATTTTATGTGACCTTTTATAACTTCATATAGAAGCATCACACAATGTGTGGAGCCAAATTGTCCCCCTAATTGAAGATGGAGAGAAACATTTTTAGTGTCAGTAATATTTTGTGACACTCTCATTTCATTGTTAATGTATTTCATTTTTGTGAGGATTATATAACATCATTTTTTTAAGCAGATTCTTAGATTATATCACTAACACTATTGCATATTATCTCTAACCATTTAGTTTTGTCATGTATATCTTAATGATTTAGTGATGTTTATATACATCACTAAAATATAAGTATTTGTGACAGCCTCATTGTGTCTCACAAATATATGACATTACCAGAAGGATTTATATCACGTTTGTTTAAGTGATGCATTACATTATGTTTTCGTCAAAAATGAGATATTATCTTTATTCTAATGTGAGTATTTATAAAGCATTCACCAATTCAAATATAAATCACACATTTATTTTTATAAAAGTATATCTCAATATGAATATTGTATTAATATATATATATATATATATATTATTTGAAACCACCAAAATTTATGTCTTTAATTTTTTATTATTAACTTTTTAAAATTTTAATTTTTTCCCCATGCATATACTATATAATATTTTTAAAATATAAGAATTGTATAGTATTTTGACAACACATATTCATTACTACGAAATAATATCTAGTAACATAAAAAAAAAATGCAAACCCCAATCAAGAATTGAAAAAGTCACCGGTTCATTGGTCCAATTGGCTAGATCATAGTTTCATTCATGGGGTTTTCTTCCAAACGAGAATTTTAAGTCAAATAAGATCAATCTTAAGATTGGTTCCTGGCCAACAAGTTTGGACCAACCAGTCTGCCTAAGGTTTCAAAACCTTGGTAAATAATACCTGAATTTTTCTCTCAATATATTTTTAATTTTGTTTAATTATATATATATATATATATACAGCATAACATGACTAACTTATAACAATAATATAAAATTTAATTTGAGATTTGTATTTAAAGTAATAATTAAATAAAAATTCATACATTATAAATAGTCATTCAATATGACAAATATAAAAATATAATAATTTATCTTATAAATTGTAAATATATCCTTGATAATAAGATGCTAATGGAAAACACATAAGATACGTAAACTAATTCGTTAACTTACAGGATTGTAAAATTATTTAACAGTTTATTTCATATAATTAATTTGTAAAATATAACTTACTTATTAGAATATTTAAATTAAAATAAATAATTGGTAAATTAATATCAAACAAAGAAAATCCTATATATATATATATATATGAACTATGAATTTAAAGTTTAGCAAGTTTTTAAAGTTATAAAAAAATACTATAGGGAGTGAAATGCAAAATTGCAAGAGAGAATAGCTCATTAATTCATATGATCCATGTCCTAGCCCAAAGGTGGCCATCCTGGGAGCCTGCCGTTGAGCTCCTTTTCATTGGCGAAGAACCCCGTAAGACAACCATTGAGCTCATTTTCTCTGCCAACGATAAGTGCTTGTGCAATATGAATGCGAAGCATTTTTTCCTTATGTTAAGTATTACCTTTCTCGGGTTTGTACACTAATATGCGTATTTTTATATTACTTTTATGCAGGTAGGGTTGTGAGGCCGATTATGAAGGAAAGAAGCCAATGTGGATCATAATGCACCGATTTTGGAGGAAATCTTATTAAGGTTCAAACACGAAGACATAGGTCGGGTGTGAGATGCTAGAGTGTGTGCTAACCTCCTCGTATTTGAGTTAGCACAACCATTTGGAGGGGCACAAGGACAGTCATACTCAAGCATTCTGACTTATGCATATAGAACAAGATCTCCACCAACTTTTCCATCATTGAAGAAGCAAAGCGATCCACGACGTGAACGTGTGCTCGTTTATGTTATCTCGATGAAAGTATGGATTAGGGAAGTATTTCAAGCCGGATACTGTAGCAGAGCAATGAGTAACACCATAACAAAAGCACTGTAGCAGCACTGTTCACAGCCGGCCGAGAAAACTGCAGAACAGAGAATCCACACGGGTGTGTGAAAATTCCACACGCCCGTGTGAAAAATCCACAGGGGCATCCACAGGGGCGTGTGGATCCCCGATTCCAGTCCTATTTAAAGCCGATTCAGCCCCGATTTTAGGATTCTTTTCTCCATCTTTTCCCCAACTTGAGAGAGGGTTTCGGCTAGGGTTTTGGAGAGGTTCTAGGATTCTTTTCTCCAAAACCTTGGCCAATACCCCTCGAAACCCTAGCCGAAGCCCTCTCTCATGTTAGGGAAAAGATGGAGAAAAGAATACCAAAATCGGGGCTAAATCGGCTTTAAATAGGGCTAGAATCGGGCAACTACACGGGCATGGATAATTTCCACACGCCCATGTGGATTCTCTGTTTCTTTGGTTTTTCGGCCGGCTGTGAGCAGTGCTGCTACAGTATATGCTACAATGCTCTGCTACAGTATTCAACCTGGATAGCTTCCTAATTCCATACTTTCATCGGGGTAACGCAACGGGCACACGTTCACGTCGTGGATCACTTGCTTCTTCAATGGTGTACACGTTGGTGGAGCTCTTGTTCTATGTGCATAAGTCGGAATGCTCGAGTGTGACTGCTTTGTGCCCCTCCAAATGGATGTGCTCACTCGAATGTGAGGAGGTTGGCACACACTCTAGCATCTCACACCTGACCTATGTCTTCGCATTTGAACCTTAGCAAGATTTCCTCCAAAATTGGTGCATTATGATCCACATTGGACTATTTCCTTCATACTCGGCCTCACAACCCTACCTGCATAAAAGTAACATAAAAACACACATATTAGTGTAAAAACCCAAAAAAAGTAATGCTCAACATAAGGAATGAACGCTTCGCATTCGTATCGCACAAGCACTTATCAGTAAACTCAGGGTTGACCATGCCGCCTCCCATTAGGGCAGATTGTGCAACCCCACACTGTAGTGTCGGACTAAAGTCCATAGTCACCATTAAAACCAAATGCCACAATGCAAGTCTTTCCAATTCCATCTCAAGGAATCAACCATATGATGTTTAAATACGGAAATGTACATCAAAAAATATTTCATTAGCATGTAAATACATAAACATGTAAACATGCTTCATTCATGAGACGCACGCATAAGTATACTAGAATCATTTCTGCCAAAATAAGTCCATGATCAAAATATCTATATATATATATCAAATGAAATATGATTTATCATCAAATTTACGTTATGAAACACATAAAGTGATACTATAATACTCTTGTTAGATCTATGTAATTATAAATTGAACCACTTACTGAACCAGTCGTCACGCCTCGAGACGTTCTCACTAGTGGGCAATTTTCTTCCCCTTTGAGGATGCTTCAAAACCTAGAATCAAGCGGAAAATCCAAGAACCAATGATCACTATAATGGAAACTAAAATGCATGCGAATGCAATGTTACATGTCGAACATGTAACTCTAGGTTTTTTATTGGAAACCGATCTCATTTTGGACCCAAATGACATCAAACCGGAGTAAACCTAGTTTCAATGAATTCCAAGTAAGAAGGGCTTCGATTTGGACAAAAGAAACACAGGAAAAGGCCAAAGTGTTTTGGTGTTACAGTAACTTCAGTTTTGCTAGAGTAACCAAGAAATTCCTACAGTAAAACCGCACTTAAACAATGTTTCTTACGTATTTATAACACCAAATCATGAAATTTCTTTACGAACATACACACAAATAAATAACCACGACACTGGCTTTGATTTGAGCCTAAAAATAAGCCAATCCGTGGGGTATTTTTAGGGTTTCAAAGATTTTCAAAAATTATTAAATACGAGAAAATACAAAGGAAAACCTTGGATTGAAGCCTTACCAAGCTGAAGAGAATGAGAGGAAGAGAGTACAAGTGTTGATTCATCATAAAAACTCGCCGAAGAGTGTTTTTTCAAAGTTTGGTATTCGGCCGAAATGAAAGAAGAAAGAATGAAAACAAAAAAGAAGAAAAGAATGAAAGAATGAGAAGTCAGCCATGTTGCTTTATCCTCTCATTTTCAGTTTTTTTAAAACAAAATTGAAATGACCAAAATGCCCTTCTAATAGAAAATAAAAAGAAAAGGGTCTAGAAGGCTGTTTTGGCCTTTGTTTTCACCTTGTTTCACACGCAACCTACTATGCAATCATGCAAGGATGACACTAGTGCTAAATGACCATTTTACCCCTAATGTGTGCACAATAATCGAAAAAGAGGCCCGTGGTCGAAAATCAGGATAGGGTACCACACTCTGACCTCTTTAGAAAAATTTTGTCCTCAAAATTTCAGCTTTCCAGAATCACTGAATAAAAGGTTTCCAAGTCAACTCCTTAATCTGATTACTTCTCCAAAGAACTTTTACAACTGGCACCACTTTTCTCCGAAGCACTTTTTCTAGCCGGTCAAGTATATGAACTAGTTTCACTTTAAACATTAAATCTTCACAAGGTTCCACTTGGGGTGCCTCAAGTGTGTGCAACAGATCTGGCACAATTGAAACAGGTACCCCATAAAGTTTAGTATGAATGGCTAGAAAATGAGTTGATTTCAACAAACGGTCCACAATTACCCACACAACATCTTGCCCCTGTAGAGTACACGATAACCCAACAACAAAATCCATAATAATATGCTCCCATTTCCACTCTCGGATAGGCAAACTAAGCATTTTGCTACAAACTCTCCGATCTGGAGGTAATCCAGGCAATTCCACAGGAAATACATCCTCAAACTCTTGAAAAATAGGACATTCTTGAAGTTTGGTCCAACAAATCTTGTATCCACTATATGGGCCAGATATGCTTCACATCCCTTCTGCACCAGTTTCCTTGCTTCCATGAAGATATTACACACCTCGAAAGAACCTTTTTCTCACCCTTAAGCACAACACTAGATCCATGAAAGGTTTGTAGGGTCACTTCTTTCCTGAAGCAGTCAATGGCAATTTTATGCTTGTTTAACTAGTCCATCCCGAGTATGGTATCTAAATCTTACATCTACAATAGAATCAGATATGCCTCAAAGTCGATACGCTCAACCTTGATAGAACATCCCTGAAACACTAACTCTCTAATAATTACTTTGCCCAGAGGTGTTTGAATCAGAAGTTCATAGTATAAAGGAGAAGCTATTTTATCGGCATGACATGCAAATGCAGTGCTAACAAAAGATCTCTCTGAACCTAAGTCCATCAAAACATATGCATCATGCTGAAAGATGGATACAATACCTGTGATCACGTTGGGTTTGTGCTCAGCTTCTCTTCTTGGTCATGGCATAAACTCTGGTCTAAGAACGGATCTATGATCGATGGGTTTCACCTTGTGGAATATTACTAGCAGCAAATAATCTGGTTGGGGCAACGAGTACAGATATAGTAGGTGGTACACCCTTGCACTGACTCTGTCATCCTGCTAGAGGAGATGCTGATCCTGGTGCTCCATGGCCTAACTCTGGACATGCTAACTTTGGGTGGCCTATTTGCCCACACTGATAGCATTTGTATGGCTCCCAGTATAAACCAGGATGAAATCTGTTATAGTTCAGGCATCTGGAAACATTTCCAGTTGACTTTACTCTAAAACTGTCACTCATAGATGTGATACCCTTCTGATTGGTTACTTGCCCTGACGACGGTTTGACTGAGTTAGATCCTAAAAACAAAACCTAAAGAAGTGTCCTTACTCTTGCTGCGCTTAGGTGCCCTTGAAAAATCTGGGTTTCTTCCCTTGGCTAGATTCTCATGAAGACGCTTACCTTCAATGAACAACTTCTCAGCCCTTAAGCCAACTGAACTACTTCCTTTAGTAACTTGGACAAAATTTAACTCTTACTGATCTTGTTGTTTTCTATCAGTGCTTGTTGAACTAAAGGAATTTGAGGTGGTGGTGGTGGCACAGATAGTGGCCCAGTATTAGGTTGTTCCCCAAACAGACTCCAATAACCAAGGAAATCGTGGTATTCCTAGTATTTCGGCTGACGACCTTGGGTATCCCACTATGCCTTAAAACCTTGAAGAGCTTCAGGTGGAGGTGCTACTCTTGGAGTTGCAATATGAGGTACAGGGTCTGGGACTATGGGTGCATGTACTGATGCTGCCATAGCAGGCTCATGTCTGGAGTTGACCTCTTACCAAGGGGGAGAAAGAGGTTGGGCAAGAGGGGGTTCCTTAAGGAACACTAATTCCTCGATGCATATGTGGATATTGTGCTGGCATTACAAACTGAAATGAACAAAAAAGGATAACTTTCAAACTTAACTCCTATATGTACTTATGCTAAATTCAAATCAGTAATTGGATCCACTAATTATTACCGACAAATCAATAGGTTTAGGATTTGGAATAAGATTACCCTAAACCTCTAGCTCTGATATCAGTAAAATTGTCGCGCCTCGACCCTAGCCGGGCACATGGCAATCGCTACGACAATAAGGAGTGGACCTTACAATGTCCCACCTCCTCGTCACCGTAAAGCTCAAAACAATCCTGCTAACATAGCTCACTAAAGAAAGAAACAATACACGAAATATCAAGTCTGGTGGATCCATAAAGTATACATATGCACTGTAACTAACCTAGACAAGAGAAAAAGATAAGTCATTCTATTGCCTGCCCAATACAACCCAGTCCAACATTACAATCTAAGAAAGAAGAAAAGAGAGTGGTGAGTAACAGATGTTATCTAGTGAGTGGTGACACCATAGATATAACAGAGTAGTAAAGCATTTCGAATAGTAGTTACCACAATAATAATATAACAAGGTAGCTCCAAGTATTCAATAGATTAACAGTTAATACAATGATTTATAAATAGTATAGGTAAGTAACAAATTTTGAGGAAATATAAATTTTTTTGAGAGACTACCCTCCAAAGTGACAGTTGAGCTTTGCCCCCAAATCACAATCCAAAATACCATGTTTTGCACAATTGAACGGTAAAACTAATCTCAAGTTATTGGCCTAAAAATAGTCCCCGACTTAACCGCCGTCGTGACTAGGTTAACAACCATCAAGGTATTCATAACCTTGACGTTGGCCATTAAGACCTTTGTGTGGTAACCCGGGTTTCTCACATAAAAGACCACCTTGTCAATGGCTCCACGCACCTCTTGACCATGGTAAACTCAGGGTTGAGCACGCCGCTTCCCAACAGGCCAGACAGTGGAACCCCACATTACAGTGTCGGACTAAAGTCCGTAGTCACCATCAAAACCAAATGCCACAATACAAGTCTTTCCAATTCCAACTCAAAGAATCAACCATACGATGTTTAAATACAGAAATGTATATCAAATCATATTTCATTTGCTCGTAAATACATATACATGTAAACATGCTTCTTTCATGATACATACGCATAAGTATACTAGAATCATTTCTGCCAAAATAACTCCATTCTGAAAATATCTATATATATATATATATATATATATATATATATATATAAATCAAATGAAATCTGATTTATCAACAAATTTACGTTATGAAACACATAAAGTAATACTATAATACTCTTGTTAGATTTATGTAATTATATGTTGAACCACTCACAGAACCACCCGTCTCGCCTCGAGAAGTGCTCACTGGTCGGTAATTTCCTTCCTCTTGGAGGATGCTTCGAAACCTAGAATCAATGAGGGAATCCAAGAACCAATGATTACAAGAATGGAAGCTAAAATACATACGAATGCAATGTTATATGTTGAACATGTAACTATAGGGTTTTCATGGACAAATGATGTCATTTTGGACCCAAACAACATCAAACCGGAATAAACCTAGTTTCAACGAATTCCAAGGAAGAAGGGCTTCGATTTGGACCAAAGAAACACAAGAAAAGGCCAATTTTTGGTGCTACAGTAATTTTTCCTACAGTCCCAATAAATTCCTACAGTAAAACCGCACTTAAACATTGGTTTCTTGCTGATTTAGAACACCAAATCATGAAATTTCTTTACAAACATACACACAAACAAATAACCACGGCACTGGCTTCGATTTGAGCCTAAAAATAACCCAATCCGTGGCGTATTTTTGGGGTTTCAAAGATTTTTGAAAATGATTATATACAAGAAAATACAAAGGAAAAACCTTCTATCAAAGCCTTACCAAGCTCAACAGAATGAGAAGAAGAGAGTGGAAGCGTTGATTTATTAGAAAAACTCGACAAAGAATTTTTTTTCAAAGTTTGGTATTTGGCCGAAATGAAAGAAGAAAAATTGAAAACAAAGAAGGAGAAATGAATGAGAGAATGAGAAGCCAGCCACATTGCTTTATCCTCTCATTTTCATTTATTTTATACAAAAGATAAATGGTCAAATTGCCTTTCTAATAGAAATAAAAACAAAATGGTCCAAAAGACTGTTTTGCCTTTGGTTTTCGGTTGGTTTCACACGCAACCTACTGTGCAATCATGCAAAGATGCCACTAGTGCTAAATGATCATTTTACCCCTAATGCATGCACAAGAATCAAGAAAGAGGCCCAAGGTCAAAAATCAGGACAGGGTACCACATTCCCAATGATGGTTAGACGATGAAAAGCCTCATAACCTACCACAGGGACGTGTGTCCATCTATGTGGCCTCAAGAGAAGAGTGTTGGAGCCTTGTTTATGAAGAGCACTGTAGCAAAATACTACAACAGATCACTATAGCAGCAATGTAGAAAACAATTGTTCATGCAATCGTGTGAAATTTCCACACAATCGCGTGGGTGGTTTTCTAACCCACACGGGCATGTGGGAGGCTCACACGGTCTCGTGGAGGCACATGACAGATGCTGTTTTTCACTATAAATAGCCCTTTTGCCCTATTTTTTGTAGACCTTTTGATAGCGTTTGAAAGGCAAAGTGGCTAGGGTTTCGAGAGGA
Organism: Dioscorea cayenensis subsp. rotundata; assembly: GCF_009730915.1. Taxonomy (NCBI): domain Eukaryota; kingdom Viridiplantae; phylum Streptophyta; class Magnoliopsida; order Dioscoreales; family Dioscoreaceae; genus Dioscorea; species Dioscorea cayenensis. The sequence goes on from NC_052486.1 coordinate 9,315,444, forward strand.
GGTCTTTGTCAAATTTGGGGGGGACATTCTTCACCAACTTTGATAGATCTCTTCTTCGTCATATTATCAAGAGAGCCTTCAGCGACCTAGCTTTAGAGAGGAATCGTTCAAGACATTGAATGACCCATCAAGGCCATCATCATGAATCCAAGGGGGTTTGATTTCATGGTTTTCATTAATTTACATTGCTTTAATTGTGTTGTTATTTGTCCCATGGAGGGCTAAACCCTAGTAGGTATTTGGGTATGTAAACCCAAAGATCTTATCTTTGTATCGATTTACTTTGTGTTTTCTATTAAATTCGAATATAATTGAGTTTCAATATTATTTTCTCATTGCTTGCATGTTGTATTAATCATTGTGATTGATTTGTTTGCATGATTTGTTTGTATTCGTGAGAGAGAGGTCTCCATTAGGGCTAGAACTCCAAGATTGAAGAGGTTTGAGAAGGTGAGTAATGAGATAATGGAATGTCCCCTTTTCTTTCCAAATAGTACATTCTATCTCTGTATTCCCTAAGCTTTATGCAACTATATTTGGCGTAATGCATGAGATTTCTATGTCAAGACCTTGTAGGGGGTTAAGGATCTTTCGCCTAGAAGTAAGGTTATGTCTATCTTTAGGAATATGGTGTACTCTTAGGTATCCCTAGAGTCTATAGCGGTTATATGTGGAGTGAGGTGTTGAGATTGAGCAATTTCTTCGCAGTGACCTCATAAGAAACTAGTATCAGTGGCTTAGAGACAGGGACCTATTATTCTTGGATTACCTCAATTCGTTTAACTCGGTTTAGAAACACATGGTAAATCTTGCACTTCATGTTAGATCCTAGGGGGAGCATTGCTTGGGTACCTCATTTTTATTGATTGAGACTTCTCTCATTTCTACTCTTCCTTGCTTGCTTGAGACATTCATATTCTTATGATTGAGTTCATTTCATCATAATCTTAATTCTGACTAGATAATTGAGAAGTAGTTACAACTAATACTTCCGATCCCAATGCATTCGATTACCCGACTCATTGGTTACTCTATTAATTCGACACTTGTGCACTTGCGGTACATACACACAGGAGGTGTGTAACCCACAACAAAAGTCCATTGCAACATTAACAAAATCACATTAATGACAGTACATCAACAGGGTATAATTATCACTAATGGTACAATACGCTCCAAAATATACATTTCAAGACAGAATATTAACCAACTTCACACAAAATTTTGTATAATTGCATTCTAGATAGGCAAAATAACAATTACACAAAATAGTAAAACAATAGTGCACCACAAGTATGATTACAACCTTGTACAAGACTATGTATTTTGCACTCTTGAGACATTGGATTTTAAACACAAACATATGGGAGTCATTTTGGAGTTTGGAACCAAATTTGTAAATTGTACACATGTTGTGATAATTTTCCCTATTATTAGTTTATACTTTTATATTTGGTTAAACTTTATCTATAAATCTAAATCTCATTTCATGGACTTGTAAACAATAAGGCAAGAAACAAGACATGGCTAACATCATTAACATCACAACAGATCTAAGCACCATTAATTGCCACCAACACCATTAGCAATAATAAAGTAGATAGTAAAGTTGTTAACAAGTTGAGCAAGAGCTAAGTGGGCTGATATAGACATGAGGCTAATATTTACAATTGGTCTTTAATACTATCAAGATCCCTTCTCCCTCTAAACAATAACTCTCACTCCTATAGGATGCGAGCACTGATTGCCTATTAAGGAGTAGATTATCCAGCCTTCACACCTGTGATGTTTGTATTAGAAGCTCATAAGGGTCATCATCATAAGAGAATTGGAGATCTACATCAATACAAGTTTACAAGAACCATGCAGATCCTACTAAAAGGGATACTGCTAATATGTCATCAACAATATATATATATATATATTTTTCCTTATTCCATCCAATAGAGAGCATAACAAAATAACATACTGCTACTTTATATGCTCTTATATTTACCTTAGTGATCTCGAGGTTATTGCTAGAAAAGCATAAACTAGGTTCTAGTAGGATGTGTCACTTCAGACTCTAGATTCCATGCAACTATGAATTTGAATTTCCATTCATTTACTAAAGAAAACAATGGAAGACACCCAATATGATCACAAACATTGCTCAAATCATTGAGATAATATTAAGTAGAACCAACTTGTGTGATCTAACAACATAAGGTCCTCATGACAAATGCTTCCAAAATTCATTTGTTAATTAGTTCTTTGGTATAATGAATCATCAAGAATAAGAGCTTTTCTTTGGGTGAAAATATAGTCATTCTACACCAATATTTCCCCATCCAAGTGCTTCTTCAAACATAAATCAACCACTTCATTTTACATTAAAATCCACTACATTGTGACTGAAGATGTCAGGAAATATCAAGTCCAACCCATAATGTCCTATCCATATTAGGACCCAAAATATATCCATAGTCGAATTAGAGCATTAGTTGAATTTGGATATGTGTTATATTTTAAAATAATATCCATAATTAATATTATACTAATAATCCTAGTATAATTCAAAATAATTGATGATGATTATTCACAAATTATCCAATATTAGTGACATATAGAAAAGTCACAAAATCATTAAAAAATTATGACAGAAACTAGTGGTCATAGGTAATGTACAATGGTATTAGTGACATAATGTCAGAATCTATTGAAAAAATGACATTATGCACTAGTCATAGAAAATATAATACATTAACTATGCAATGTGAATGTAACAAAATATTGTTAATGTCACTAAAAATATTTTGCTACATCTCCAATTGGCTAAAAATTTTGGTGACGTGGTAAAACATCATCATTAAGAATATTGGATTTGTGGAATTGAGTAACAATTTAATTAAAGTATTTGTCACATTATGTGCACTTTTTGTGACGTACTTAAAGTTCCTATCTTACCCTTCCTCATCATGCATCATCGGGATTATCTTTTTACCTTTCGCGCTTTGTCATAGCCACCTACCTCATTAATCAAGTTCTTAAATCCAATTTCTCTAGAATGTCTTTATTGAAAAAGCTATTTACTTGAACACCTAACTTTCAAAAACTTTAAATCTTTAGTTAACATGTCTTAATCATTATACTTCCCACAAAATTGGAACCTCTGTCATGTGCTTGTATCTTTATGTTACTATTTAATATAAAGTGCCTATTAATGAGTGCATTTTATATAGATATTTTATATAACTTATTGTGTGCTTTACTTGTCCTTTTAGCACATTTTTTATGATAAACCGATGCTACTTAAGGTATGTTTGCAAAATGTTGCAGATAATTGGGGTTCGGACCAAAAGGAATGAAAAGAGACTAATTTTGATGCAAACTGCATTGGAATACAAGTTTCAAGACAAGCAAGGTCTGAAGAACACTTGTGCTTGCAAGAATGGTCAAAAGCACAAGAGTGTTGAGCCCCTGTGCATTTTACTGGACTTTGCATAGAACTGTGAACCACGGTTTTGCTGCCCCAAGCACCATCATGTTGAGGGAGCACGGTTGGTAAGCACGAGCGTGCTTACCCCCGTGCATTTCATTGGAAATCTCTTGGGAATATTAGCATGGTCACTGTGCTCCTTGCATGAGCGCGCTCTCAGAGCACGTGTAGTAAGAACGGGTGTGCTTATCCCCCATGCAATTTACTATCATTTTACCGAAATTGATTCCCAAGATTAGGAGCCAAGCATGGTCATTAGCACGCTCAATAGCATGGGCGTGCTTACATCAAGAAAAAGGTTATTTAAGCCCTAAAGTTAGATTTTAGAGAAATCTTCTTCTCTCTTTTGAGAGGTGCGGGTGAGGACAGGTGTCGACACTGTTCAGGGCCTAATTTGGAGTGGAGACAAGCAGAGAAAAGGAGGATCATCGGCGACAACCATTGTCAAGCCTTCTTTGACGTGATTAAGAAGCAAGAAGGGAGTTTAATGGATAATTTCTATTCCTCTTATTGCTTTCCTATGATTGTTTGTAAGACTATGATGGTTCACCATCTTTTGGTACCCCAGATTATGAAGCTTGACATTTAATACTTTGATTTTAGTGATATTGATTCTTGAGTTTTCTTATGGTCTCCCTTTTGTTCATATTGTTTACTCATCTTTGTGTTGATTGCCTGGCGGGTTCATTGTTAACTTGACATGGGGATTGCCGCCATGTGAGCGTTGATTTTTCATTGCTAGTTTTCCATCAGTACAATCGCAATTTAAGTTGCTAGTTAACCTCGGGTTTCGTTGATGGGTTTGCTGATGGCCATGAAGAAGCCCGTAAACCGGATGAAGGATGCGTAGTACTGTAGAAGTTTACTATTGTAGTACTGTGGCACTTCACGAAATTTTTGGCAAAATCCCTAGTCTCTTACAGACTCTTTCATGCCCATGAACGAGGCCGTGTAGTCTAACCGAGAAGGTCTTTGAAAGGACTTTTTAGCACTTTTTGGAGGCATTCTTCAAAACTCCCATTTCCTACCTCCACCATTCCTATCCATCTTCCAAATTCGGGGTAAAGAAAACTCAAGAAGGCATTCTTAGGCAAGGAAATCCAATGAAGAAGCAAGATCCAGTAAGATCTCTCTTCATCTCCCATTGTTCAAGTTTGTAGAGGGCAAGGCAGCCACCCCTTTGGTGGCATCGTTTGAAGCATCCCGCGACTTGTCTTTCCGTATTCATCACTTGAGGGACTTCTTTGTTGCTCTTTTTAGTTGTTTTTGTGGATTTGATCATGTATTTTCTTAGTATGAATAACTAAACCCCAAGGTCACCAGATGTTGGTGAACTTTGGGGTGAACTTATATAGTTGGATGCTTTGATCTATTCTATTTGCATTTTGGTGTGTTTGTGATTCATGTTTGGTGTACTTTGATGTAATGATATGCATGAGAACTCCATATGTCCATTTTTAGGTTATACTAGGTTGCATGACCATCACCCTTGTACTAGACACACCTAGCTTAGAAGGGATACATATACAAATACACCGTGACCATCGGGTATTTTATGACCCTACAACATTAGGGTTGGACCTAGTTTGAGTATCGTCCCTAATTAGAGAATTCCCTACTTGTAATGCAATCGTAAGAGGATTTGGTCAAAAAAAATCCCATATCAATACTCGTACTAGATTAGGGGTCAATTGCGGTGACAATCGAGTTGACCTATCTTAGGATTCTCTTAGTCCAAACCACCAATTACATGATAATTGTAGCATCTTTCTCACTTTAGTAGCCCCAAGGGGACCTACATCCGTGACTACCTTCATCTCTTGATTTTGCCCCCACTTTGCCTCGACTCTAGATACTCATCTTATAGTTCTTTCTATTTATTTGTAGTTTAAAACACATCACTTGAATCTGTAGGCTAGACAACATGCAAAGAGGAAGTAAGGGTAGCTTCCTAGGCCCTGGGAATAAGACCCTCTTGTACAAGAGGCATTACTTGACGACCCCGTGCACTTGCGGGTGTCACAAGCTATCTCTTCAACCCAAACCCTTCCTCTTCTTCCTTCTCTATTCTTTTCTCTTTTAGTAGTTTAATTAATTCAAACCAATCTTTGAGTCTGCTAGATATTAGGAAAAAAACAAGTATTGAGAGCTATACCAGTTCTTATGGATTCGACTACATAATCCTATTGGTACACTTTACTACTTGTATGACCCGTACACTTGCAGATACGCAAGGGGTGTATCAAGTTTTTGGCACCATTACCGGGGACTGGCAACTCTTAAGAGAGTTTTACTTTCTAGTAATTTAGCCATTTTTCTTTATTTCAGTTTATCTTACATTCTTTTATTTTTTTTTATTTTGTTTTTGATTTGTGGGTTATTGAATTTGTCTACAAGTGTCCTTGCATGACCAAAGAAAGCTCCTCTTATCCACTTGTGAGTTCTAATCCAGAGTTAGAGAGAACATTGCACAGAAGGTTAAGACAAGTCAATCTCAAAGAAATAGTTTCAGTGGAAATCAATATTGAGGTTGATCAGAATGAACAAAAGGCCAGGAATCTACAAAGAATTATTTAGATTATGGTAGGACAAATTTGGAGGAAGCAGGGTTAAGCATTGTTCACTTTCCTGTGATGGCAAATAACTTTGAGCTGAAACCAAATTTTATATAGATGATGCAGCATATGTGCCAGTTTAATGGATTCTAGGATGAGGATCCACATGTACACTTGAAGAACTTCTTGGAAATTTGTGACACATTCAAGGCAAACAATATGTCTGAGGATGTGGTTCACCTTTGATTCTTTCTATTCTTAATGCGAGGAAGGCCAAGTAACAAGGTCCCCTTGCTTATATCCCGCAAGTGCACGGGCTTGTCGAAGTAATAATCCCGGGTGAGCGGGGTCGAATCCACAGGGAGTAGGGAGTGAAAATACTTAATTTGATTCTTAGCTATGTGGAATATCAATAGTGATAAGTGTGAAATTGATTCAATTCTCAACAATAAAAACAACAAGTGAAAGAGCAAAAGTAAGAAGAGGGTAAGGCAATCGATAAAGAATGGGGTACTCGGATAATGCTTCACCTAGGATGATCGCTTCAAGTGCAAAAACTCTCTATTATGCTTCCTAATCAATGCAATGGTGAGTCGTGAAAATCCTTACATACATAGTCCCAAATTTAAGGTCAACTATGCCTAACTCTATACATGTCCCGGAGGAGAAATCGAACAATCTCAACACCTCGCACTCGCATAGAGTTGCAATGAGCTCTAGGGATTCCAAGTGATAAATCTCTTCCTAAATATAGACCTACCCCTTTGGTCCAGGTGGAAGGTCCCTAGCCACAATTAAGCCCTAGATACTAATATCCTCTCAACGCTTCACTCCATTGCACGCGCAACTAGGCCCCAGCGGAGGTTCATCCTTAGACCATTCACTCCATTATGGCCACAAAGAACTCAAGGAACGGAGGTAGAATCTATCACGTCGGAGGGGAAAGGGGACGCTCCTGTACATCTCGACTCACCCTCTCAACCCTCTCCAACCTAGCTTTGTCTAACGCTAGTGGTGTGTCACTCACTCACAAAGTTACCAACAAGAACTCTCAACCCTAGTGTCACTCTAGGGGAAATGTTCATACAATCAAGCATTCAAGGTTGGAACTTACAATAAACATCAATTTATTGAAAGCATAATAAAGAAGTTCAATGAAACGAATACATCCTAGGGTTCACAATCATCCAAGTACCCACTAGGGGTTTAGCTCTCCATGGAGCTTAGTACAATCAAAGAAATCGAATGTAAAAGCAATAAATCCAAAAAGAAACCCCCTCGATGGTCGTGTCGATGGTCTTGTGGAGAGTCCTCTACTCGTCGTGCAAAGATTCCTTCGTCCGGTATAGGATACGCCTCGATCGAAGCTCCCCTACCAAACTTCTTCCTAATGGAATCACAATGTCGGAGCCGTAGAACTTCTCCAAAACCTTGGCCAATACCTCTCGAAATCCTCGCCGAAGTCCTCTCACAAGTTGGTTAAAAGATGGAGAAAAGAATACCAAAATCGGGGCTGAATCGGCTTTAAATAGGTCTGGAATCGGGCAACTCCACGGGCGTTGACTATACACGTGCCTGTGCGGAATTTCCACACGGGCGTGGATAATTTCCACATGCCCATGTGGATTCTCTGTTTCTCTGATTTCTCAGCCGGCTGTGAACAGTATTGCTACAGTAATTGCTACGATATTGCTGCAGTACTCTGCTACAGTCTTCGACCTGATTAACTTCCCAATTCCATACTTTCATCGGGGTAACGCAAACGGGCACACTTTCACGTCGTGAATCACTTGCTTCTTCAATGATGTACATGTTGGCGGGGCTCTTGTTCTTATCTGCATAAGTCGGAATGCTCGAGCGTGACTGCCTTTGTGCCCCTCCAAATGGATGTGCTCACTTAAATGCGAGGATGTTGGCACACACTCTAGCATCTCACACCTGACCTATATCTTCGCGTTTGAACCTTAACAAGATCTCCTCCAAAATAGGTGCATTATGATCCACATTGGCCCATTTCCTTCATACTCGGCCTCACAACCCTACCTGCGTAAAAGTAACATAAAACACACATATTAATGTAGAAAACTGAGGAAAGTAATGCTCAACATAAGGAATGAACGCTTCACATTCATATCGCACAAGCACTTATCACCAAGCAATGGCTAAGTTCCTTGCCATAGGGGCGATCACTACGTGGGAAAAGTTGGCCGAGAAGTTTCTTACTTGATATTTCCCTCTAGCAAAGATCATGAAGCTCAAAAATGACATTTCTTCATTTCGACAAATGGAATCTGAAACCTTGTACAAAGCATGAAAAAGGTACAAGGAATTTTTTAGGAAGTGCCCTCAGCATGGATTGTGGAATGAATACACATTCAGATTTTTTATAATGGTTTGAATTTGGCTACCAAGAAAATGTTAGATGCGGCATCCAAGGGTTCTCTTTGTAGTAAACAACCAACTAAAGCTTATGCACTGACCACCTTGGCAGCACAAATTGAAGCTATTACAAAGAGATTGGATACTATGCAAGTTCAACCGCAATCCTCGGTTATGAGTTGTGAAGCTTGGGGTGGCCAAATAATGCCAACTATTCCATCTTTTGAGGGGTCGTCTAGCACAGAATAGGTTGATTATGTGGGTCAAAACAACAGGTTCCAAAAAATCCCAAAAGCAATACCTATAATCCGGGGTGGAGAAACCACCCAAACTTCTCTTGGAACCAACATGGACAAGGATCACAAGGGTATTTCAAGCCATCCCAACCCTAACCTACATCTCCTCGACCACCATATCAAGAAGGAAAGGGGCCAACTGGCCAACTCTTGAAACCTTGTTAGCAAATTACATCCAAGCAAATAATGTCAATCTCATTGGACATGAAGAATTGTGAAGGAACTAACAGGCATCATTACATAATTTAGAACATCAAGTGGCACAGATTGCCAAGAATATTGCCGAACATCCACCAGGTTCATTGCCAAGCAATACAGAAGTCAATCCCCATTAGTCCCTAAAAGCAATCACTTTGAGAAGTGGAAAGGAATTGACATCTACCCCAACTCAAAGGTGTGAGAATGCACCTCCTGACCTGATGTGGTAAATGTGAAAGATACATCCATTGGCAGTCATGTTGAGAAAAAATGAGAAGGAACAAATCAAGGGTGAGTTCAAGATTTCTAGCTCTCAACCTAAGCTACCCTATCCTGCAAAGGTGAAGAAGGATCGACAAGATGAGCAGTTTAAGAAATTCTTTGAAATGTTTAAGACCTTACACATTAATGTTCCATTCGTTTAGGTCCTCACTTAAATTCCCTTCTATGCTAAGTTCCTCTAGGAATTATTGACTAACAAGCAAAAGCTAGAAGAGGTGTCCACTGTTACTTTAAGTAAGGAATGCTCAGCCATCATCTCCAATAAATTCCCCAAAAAAGAGAATGATCAAGGAGGATTTATCATCCCGTGCACCATTGGGGGAATGCTTGATGAAATAGCACTAGCCGATTTTGGGGAAAGTATCAATTTGATACCCTACAAAATTTTTCAAAAAATGGGGCTTGGTGAGCTTAAGCCAACAAAGATTACTCTACTGCTTCCTGATCGTTCACTTCGTCACCCCATGGGTATTATTGAAGACATATTGGTCAAGGTGGATAAGTTTATCTTCCCAGAAGATTTTGTTATTTTGGACTTGGATGATAAGGCCGAGGTTCTATTGATACTTAAATGACCATTTTTGGTGATGCCACAAGCTTTAATTGATGTCAAGGATAGTCGAATGGTATTAAGAGTGGGTGATGAAGAAGTGGTGTTCAAGTTGAATGATGCTATGCGCCACTCTATGGATGGTGATGACACGTGTTATGCTTTGGATATTATTAATGATTGTGTTTTGGATTTTGTGTAGGACACGTGGATGAAGGATGAGTTGTCTGAATTACTATATGATGAAGAACCACTTTATGGATTTAGGGAGGAGCTCCACCCTCAATGCCACATCGAAGAGTCCGATGGGAAACTTAAGTCGGTAGATCATAATGCATCTCGGGACAGAAATCGGTGGAAACATTGTATAACTTGCAACAAGAAGAGTATTAGTACACCAACCTCCCCTAGGACTTACATGTATCATTTGGGTTTTAAGTGAGGGGGAAGTTTGATTGATTGATGCATTAATCTCCTATTTTGGAAGAAGGAAATTTTGGGAGAAATCAATTATATGATCCCCGTAAGCACTACAAGGTATGTCAAGCTAGTGATGTTAAACAAGCGCTTCTTAGAAGGCAGCCCAAGTGTTTTTCGTTTGAGTTCTTGTCTTTTTCTTCTTTTAGTTTTGTTTTGTTTTTCTTTGTTTTATGCTTTTACTAAGTGTTTGTTGTTGTCGAACTTGAGTTTTTCCTCATTTGTGTGGGTCATTGTGAGCCCAAATATGCTTGAATTTTAGTTTTAAAGCTCTATTTTCAAGCTAGTGGTTGTTCAGGAGTGTATGTGTTCTATTGTGCAGCTCCTCTATTTTTCCAGGCAATTATAGTCATGCTTGTGGCCATGCATTTTATAGGAATTGTAGAAATTTGGTTTTTGCCAGTATGCATAAGTGTGCTCTTACCCGTGTCGGTGATTGTGCTTCCATAAGCACGGTCCAGCTATCCCATGTAGGGTCGTTCTGGATTTTCTAAGTCTTCTGAAATTTTCCAGTAAAAAGCACGGCCCTAAGCACTATCTTAAGCATGACCATGCTCCTTGTGGGTCAGAGCCTGGCATCAGCTGTTCTCTATGACAAATACCACCTACAGAGAGCAGACGATAGAGTTCCTAGAGACTTTCAAGCTCGCACTAGGAACGATCAGTTTCCATAGGGCCGATATAGTCCAATTTTAAGTGTTCAGGGCTATGTATCACATATGAGCCTGATAGAGTTTTTAGTCCATCTGGGACTATATGAGGAGGCATTCACTTTGACATTAGAGTACAATGCCCTTCTGATTTAGTGGCCAGCAGAGGAGTCTGTCGAGTCTTGTTGGAGATGTTTAAGCACCATTAGTAGCTACGACCCTTGCCGGTAGAAGGCCACTAGCCTCCATACCCCCGCCATTAGGTATATTCATCACTTGTTGAGACATTCTTTGATAGGATGGGGAGGTATTACCAGAGTAGTGAGCCAGAGGGATTTCGACTACCTTCTCAGCATGGTTGACAGGTTTCACTTACACCTCGGATATGAGATCGCCCTTGCTATGCATCATCAAGCGATTGATCTGAGAGTTGGAGGCATATTCACTGGCCCCTACATCTCCAGACCTATTCGGGGGATGGGTCTTCGAGGGGGGTTACTGGTATGATGATTGAGAGCGGCAGCGCCCGATCACCCTAGACACCCTCTTAGCCATGTGGATGGTGCAAGCGATTTAGACTGCACACGGGACTCGCTTCCCTGTTATTGATGCTCCTTTTCCTCCAACTACACTAGTTTCACCTCCACCCCCTTCGGCCTCTCATTCCCCCTCGACACCACCGACTCGCCCTTCCACTAGCTACTTTGCACTCTCGACGAGTTTCCTACTTTATCGGTGTTCACTGGGTTGGAGCATTATGAGGATAACCGCCCATGTTGGACTCCAGTTATCTCCTCCCCTTCTTCTCCAACCTTGACCCAGTTCATGTGGGGTTTGACACCTCCAATTTAGTGTTTGAGGGATCTGAGGCTTCTGACTTCGACAAGAGAGATGACTCGGGGAGCGAGGGAGGATCCACACCGAGCATTGACCCTGCTGTTGCTGCTGCCGCTAATGATTCTAGTTTTGATGACCCTGATGCTACAAAGTCTAAGTCTGATTGAGCAGCATTCACCCTTTTATTATTTCTATTTTATTTTTTGTATTTGAAAATTATATTTCATTTATTTTTATTAGACTTGTACTTTTTGTCACAATTAGCAAAGGGAGTCCTCTGTTAAACTATTTATCTTACTGCTTGCTATTTTTCACAACACTTTATTTTTGTTTTATCTTATTTCGTATATAAGCTTCACGTTGTACCCTTCTTGCTTTATAGGATGTATGACATCTTTGGAATTTTGAACTGTTCAAGTTGAGATTGGCATCATCACTCTTCATGTCCATAGAAGCCCTAATAACTCTCCTCAATAGAGTTTGTTTCCTTCTTTTCTTTGTTTGTGTGCTTGCATATTGTACATTGAGGACAATATAATGTTCAAGTGTGGGGGAGGGTTATTTTTGTATTCATTGTGATGATACGTGACTTAAGATGATCTATGACTTATTGTTAGAGATTCACAAGACTAGGAGTGACATTAGAGCTAGTGTACTTTCTTGTGTTAAGTGTTGATTCAACCATGTTTTGAAAACCACTTTCAGTTCACTCTTTACCCTAGCTATGGGTATACTTGATTCCTAAGAAAGATTGTATTTTATAGATTGACACACCCCTTGCGTGTGTGTACTGCAAGTGCACGGGTTGTCGAAGTAATAAAGTACCCGCAGTGAGTGAGTAGTCGTATCCACATGGAATAGTTGTTAGGAAGCAAGTAGTGATGCTATTTATCTATCGAGTGAACCAATTTATGATTTGAGTGAACAATATCAATGCAAATAAAATAAAGAAAAGAGAAAGGAAACGCAATAGAAATAAGAAGAGGTAATCGATAGAAAGATGAGGTCCCCAGACATTGCTCACCTTAGGACTATTGTTTCAAGTGCAAGACTAATTATTATGCCTCCTTACTAATGTTTAATGAGTCATGGAAATCCAAAGACACACGGTCCCAAACCTAAGGTCAATCATGACTAACCCTATACTATACCCCAACTGAAAGGGATACTCTCGACGCCTCACACTTTGTAAAGTTGCATAAAGCTCTAGAGACTCCAAGTGATAAACCTTATTCCCTAATATAGATCTAACCCTTTAGTCAAGATGAAAGACCCCTAGTCACAATTAAGGCCCAACACTAAGGATTACTTTAACATATCACTTTGTTGCTTACGCAACTAAGCCTAGTGGAGTTTGTCTCTTAGCACTTCACTCTATCATGACCGCAGAGAACTCTTGGAACGTGGAGGTAGGATAAATCACATCGGAAGGAAAATGAGACGTTCCACTACCTCTCAACTCACCCTCTCGATCTTCTCCAACCTTTCTTTGTCTAATTCTAATGGAGTGTCACTCATCCACAAGGATTACCAAGATAGATTCTCAGCCCTAGTGTCACTCTAAGGGAAAATCAATTCAAGAAAAATTCAAATTTGAAAGTCAATTAAAACATCAATTAAAGAAGCATAGTAAGAGTCAATGAAATAAAATCATCCTAGGGTTTACAAGTCCAAGCACTCAATAGAGGTTTAGCTCTCCATAGAGCAATACACAATCAATAATGAAATCAAAAGTAAATGCATGCAATCTATAGATAAATCCCCCTTGTAGTCTGTATCGATGGTCTTGTGGAGCTTCCTCGTCTTCTCTAAAGGTTCTCTTGTTAAGCCTAGGGCACACCTCGCTGAATTGATGCTAATGAAAAAAAAGATCCCCAAAAAAAACTCTCAAAGCGGTATTTATAGGGCTGGAATCGGGCATCCACACGGGCATGTGAAAATTCCACACACCCTTGTGAATTTCCAAGTCTTCATTTCCTACATGCTATGAACATTAACTGCTACAGTAATTTTTCTACATTATTTTGTCGCAGTAAACTGCTATGGTACTTCGTTAAAATACTCCCAAATCCACTCTTTTCATCGAGGCCACATGAATGGGCACACATCCATGCGATAGATCGCGTCTCGTCTTCAATGCAGTGACATTGATGAAGCTCTTGATAATGTTGCACAAGTCAGAACATGTGAGTGTGACTGCCTTTGTGCCCCTCTACTTTGTGTATTCACTTGAGCACAACGGAGGTTGGCACACATCCACATGTCTTTGAGCATAACTTGTGTCTTCACATTTGTTCAATCCAAGAACTTCATCAACAATTGTGTTCACAATCTTCTTTTGCTTTCTCTCAACCAAACTTGTCTCCACAGCCCTAAATGCATAAAAGAACACAAATACACATGAATGAGCGATAAAAATCTAAGAAAAGTAATGCTTAATGTAAGAAAAGTATAATTCGTATTACTTATACACAAGCACTTATCACAGACCAATTCTTTCTAGAAAAAAAATAGAGAATAAGTGTGAAAGAGAAATTGTTCTTCTTTTTAGATGTTAGAAAATCAAATTTGAATGAATGCCCTAACGATGGTTGCAAATAGTTCATGCAAAAGATGGTAGAAAGACCTATCTCCTTTTGAAGTATGAAAGCTACCCTTGAGAAGTGGAATTTTGGGCTTTACCATTGTTCACTTGATGACCTACCAAGGGAAAAGGCTACCTCTAGGGAGTATGAAGCTAGTACCCACTTAATTTTGTGGGAAATGAGGTATGTTGAACTAATTTTCATTTCCAAGGAACATGGGCCACATTTCTAGGGTAAACACACATGCACACGGGAAGTATGGAGTATTGGGTGAATCTATTTCTTGAGTAATCAACTATTTACGCATTAGTCTCTAACGTTTCTTTGTTGTCTGGGAATTCCCTATATTTTATGAGATTCAAGGTCATACACTCATCTTCTTTTCTTTTGAGTTGAGTGTTTGCTTGAGGACAAGCAAAGGTTTAAGTGTAGGGGTATATGATGAGTGCATTTTATATAGATATTTTATATGCCCTATTGTGTATTTTACTTGTCCTTTTAGCACATTTTTATAATAAACCGATGCTACTTACGGTATGTTTGCTAAATGTTGCAGATAATTGGGGTTCAGACTAAAAGGAATGAAAAGAGATTAATTCTGATGTAAAAAAGCTTTGGAATACAAGTTTCAGGACAAGCAATGTCCAAAGCACACCTGTGCTTGGAAAGCATGGTTGGAAGCAAGGGTTGTTGAGCCCCCGTGAGTTTTACTAGAGTCTGAACAAAATTGTGAAGCATGGTTTCGCTGCCCCTAGCACCTTCATGTTGAGGGAGCACGGCCAGTAAGCACTAGCTTGTTTACCACTGTACATTTCACAGGAAATCTCTTAGGAATATCAACATGGTTACTGTGCTCCTTGTGCGAGCGTGCTCTCAAAGCACGGGTAGTAAGCATGGGCGTGCTTACCATATGAGATTTATTATTATTGCACTGAAATTAATTCCTAGGATCAGGAGGTAAGCACTGTCATTTGCACACCTATTAGCACGGTCATGCTTACATCAGTTAAGGGTTATTTAAGCCTTAAAATTAGATTTTAGTGGGATCACTATTCATCCACTGTTCACAGGATCTCATGCGGAAGGAGTTATATTCTCCACCCCTCCACGATTGCAAGGCAGAGGGGATTCATCAATGTGGGGTTGTAGTCATTTATGTATCATCTTAGAGTATATGGCAGGCCCTAATTACCCCACGTATTAGGCCGCCCCATATAGTAAATTACTAGGGGGTCATTAACTCACCATAACTGATGCACCACTGTTTTTGTATATCCCTTTCATACCACTTTGTGGAGTGGTGCTTGTCTCCATTAGTCAAAAATATATAATAAAATAAAATAAATGGAAACAAGCCCAAACTCAAATATATTGTCTTATTTTTTTGGTACAAATTATTTCTCTTCTTCATCCTTCTCACCCTTCTTTGAGTGGTGTTTGGCTACTTAGATGGACTTATCATTTGAATGAGCATATGCATGGTTGTAGGAGAGGCAAGAATTGCAAGAATGGGGGCGAGCTACTGTACAAAAACAAAATTTCATAAATTAACAAAAATTTATAAATTCAAAATAATACTCTAAGAACAATACTTTCAAATGCAAAATAAAAATACTCCTAACCTGAGAAGGGGAGTTGCAACCTCCGATTTTACATATTTTGAAAACATTACACTATTATTTTTTTTTATCAATTTTAGCAAATATTTCTCGCTCAATAATATCAATCCACATACCATACAATCAATCACAATTTCACAAAAATTCAACAAATTTTCACAAATTATCCATATGACAACATCCCAAAATAATATCTCACAAATAACAAAAACAAACAAATAAAAATCAAGATTGACCCAGCGAACGAACGCTAAGTAATAATAAGGTTGATGACTTGTTTAGTCCGAGAATGCCCAAGTCAAACAACAATAACTAAAACCCTGTTTAATCTGAGAATACTGAGGGATTTTACAAGAGAAAAAAAAAAATTTATTTCATCAAAATAAACTATTGAACTTAGCCCAAGGGTTTACAATAAATAGAACAGGGAAAAATAGTAAAGTAAACCCTAAAAGAAGACAAATCAAAAATTTGTCAAAAAGGGCAAGTTTTTCAATTTACAGCAGGGAAATAAAATACTTAACAAAATAAAGCTAATGCCCAAAACTACATACTAATCCAAGATTCGTAGCCAAAGATACAACCAAATTAAATCTTTTCTAAACGGAAAAATCCTCGTTTTCGAGGACAAGATGATGGAATTCATCCTCGAATTGTTCGCTGACCCGTTTTCTATCAAGTGGGACCCACAAAACACCAAACCTCCACTGCTAGAGAAATTACCAAAATACCCCTGTTACGGCCTGTCCCATTTTTCTAGAAAGGGACAGGTTAGCTCCTTTAATACGCTCCGCATCATTGCTCCTAGGTTGAACAGAATTCACCCTCAAATTGTCATCATCTGAGAAATCACTGAAATAGGGTACCAAGTGCTGGACGTTGAACACATCTACCGTCCGGATATAGCTTGGTAGCTTGAGTCAGTAAAAATTAGGGTTGATCTTCTCAATGATCTCTACTAGCCAAATCTTCTTGGTAAACAACTTATTGTACTCCCCCATGGAGAAACTTTCTTTGGTCAGGATAGCTTACACATAATTGCCAACTTCAAACTCCATATACCTACGCCTTTTATCAGCACCTTCTTTGTACGTCCCCGCAGCCTCCTATAGGGATGGATACAACTCAGTCACAGAATCATCCTTTTTTTGGTGTTAGAAAGGCTGGAACTGCACAAGGACTCAAACTTTTCCAAATATGCCCCTTCACCAGCAATTCCTCCACTTGCTGTTATAGCTCCTCATGTTCTCACAAGCTCATTCGATAGTGAGGACAATTTGGAAGGCCCGCATCAGGTTTTAAATCAATCGGATGTTGGTTATCATGCAATGATAGCAACTCATCAGGTAGTTGTTCTAGTAATACGCCTTTAAATTAATCTACGATCAGCATCATGATTTATGCAATTGCCTCTTCAATTGTAACTCCTCTCCCTATCAGTACAAAAACCACATTCGACTCATGTATCTCCTCCTCAAATCTGGCTAAGGTTAGTAGATTGGTATTGTCCCTGGCAGGGTTTAATTGAACAGTATCCTTGCTAGGTGGTTACACAATGTTCACTCCATCCTTGATAAAGCTATAAGTATTGGTCCTTCTATCATGAACAACGCTCTGATTATATTGCCAAGGTTTCCAAAACAACAAATGACATGCATCCATAGCAACCACATCACACCACATGGCATATTTGTACACACTCCCTTCTTGAGCCATGCAAGCTCGTAAGGTTTAGGATGCTCCTCGGTTTTGATCTCTAGTTTTTGAATGGTTGTTGCATACATAATATTCTCGCAACTACCTGCACTGATCACAAAATGACATACCTTTCCCAAGATGGTACAAGTAGACAAGAATATGTTAGTCCTCAATCAATCCTCCTTAATAGCCCTTGGTGTTAGACAAGACCTTCTAATAACCAATATAGTACCCTCATCTGCTAAGATAAACTCCTCGGTTTCCCCATCATTAGGTTGCTTATCTACAGCCATTTCTCTTTCTTCCTCCTCGAGATTGGTCGCATCAATGAGAAGTACAATTTCTGGCCGCCTTCTTGCACTCAGATAGCCTATGACTCGCATCTCCACATGCAAAACACTGAAAGGTCCCACTATTAGCCTTACCAGAGTGATTTGTAGTGTTAGCATTCTTGGTAAACCCCATGTTTCGGCATGGTTCACTCCACTTGGATGGTTGCTGCTGCTACCACCGTCACTAGTTACACTAGCAAAACTAGGGTTACGTCGCTACTGCTTCTCCACCTGTAGAGCCCTTTGGTGTACTGTATATACAGAAACAGGATCAAACATGTTAACTATATTTTGAATATGTACCCTCAAACCTCCAATGTATCACGCCATCAACTGATCCTTTGTATCCTAGATCTCGCTTCGTGCCACGAGTTGGTAAAATTTAGTGGTATAGTCGTCCACCGACTTAGTGCCTTGCTTCAAATTCTGCAAACCTCTGGTACATCAATCTATGGAAGTTATAGGGAAGAAATTGTGCGCACATATGCTTCTTCATCTTTTCCCACATACAAATCTTTGGATTTCCAAGCCTGCTTTGTGTCAATTTCAGCTGCTACCATCATGCGGTTACTCTGTTCTAGAGTCTGGTCACCACTAAAATTACGCATTTATCTTCCGACATACCTTTGAACTCCAAAATTTTCTCCACAGTCATCACACAATCAAGGATATTATGGTTGCAGGCTTCCATGGAATTTAGGAATCTATGTTTGCATACTCGCCTCCTAGCGCCTCTGATCATACTCTGTAGGACCCCTCCTATATCTTGTCACCTCCTCTCTTGGATCATCATTAGATGCTCCACTTGCGGACCCATCATATGTGCCAATTTTGCTCCAATAAAGTCATCTGATTGCACTGATAAATCTCTTGAAGGTTCTGTACCAACTAATGAAACTCTAGTACCAACTCACGAAGCTCCATATCTCCTCCAAGAACTAACGAAGCTCTAGTTCCAACTAACGCGGGCAACAAATGCCAAGTAATGATAAGGTTGATGATTTGTTTAGTCTGAGAATGATCAAGTCAAACAATAAAAACTAAAACTCTGTTTAGCCTGAGAATACCCAGGGATTTTAGAAGAGAAAATCAAAAGAAACACTTTTATTTCATCAAAATCAACTACTGAACTTAGCTCAAGGCTTACAATAAATAGACAAAGGAAAAAAAGTAAAATAAACCCTAAAAGGAGACAAATAAAAAATTTGCCAAAAATGGCAAGTTTTCAATTTACAGCAGGGAAATAAAATACTTAACAAAATAAAGCTAAGAAAATACTTAACAAAATACTTAACCAAAACTCCATTGCTAAGAAAATTAGCAAAATACTTTTGTTAGGGCCAATCCCATTTTTCCAGAAAGGCAAAGACTAGCTCCTCAATATGCCTGCATCAAAGATCAATCTAACCCAAAAAAATAAAACCAAATGGTTTCCCTCCTCGACTTGTTAGAAAGTTTGGAGACTCATCAAGTAGACTGGAGCCTTGCTGAAGATTGGAATTTCATTGAATCGTCGGAGTACTCCGTTGAATTATAGGAGAAATTTGAAATGTTATGAGAAATTATAAGAACAACTAGACAAGAAAATGAAAAGAGAAGCTACTCCTTTAATAAAACACATTATATATATATATATATATATATATATATATAATATCACTATGAGAGAGAGATCAAGAAACTTTCTTTTATAATAAGAAATAATACATATATAATATATTAATATATGGGATATGTATATTTAAATACGTTGAAAAGATATTTCTTGGAAATGAGAATGTTTTGAAATCTATTTTTTCTTCTTATTTGGGTTTTTTTCCCAATATGACCTTCATATTTTTTCTAATTATCAATCTCATGTGAAATTTATTCATCAGCATAAGTTTGAAAACATCATATCATGCCATGGCATCTAGATGATAAGCTGGTCATTTAAAAATACTAAGATATTTTTGTTTACATTCACACCCTTCTCTTTTGAAAAATCACAGACATGAGATATTTTCTTATTTTTAAAGCAATTTTAACTTATTAATTTTTTTTAATTTTTTTTTTCAATCATATTTATTTTGGAAAATTATATTATTATTATTATTATTATTACATCGTCTTAGTTTTTAAGTCATTTTTAAAAATTGTTATTATTGTTTTCATAATTATTTTTTAAAAAAATAAGTGAATTTTTTTTTAAATCTTGTTAGATTATTATTAATTTTTATTTTTTAAATGCTAATTATTTAAAAAACCATTATTATTATTATTATTATTATTATTATTATTATTATTATTATTGGATAGAGAATATATTTGTTTATGGTAGATTTCAAAACTATAAATGACAAACATTAAGGTACACCACGTATGTTTCAGACATAGGGAGAATCCGATTCGCCTATAGAGTAGGTGTGTGCATGCTCCCATGACAAGAAATGACATGCATTGATGATACACCCGGTATGTTTCAGATGTATGGGGATTTGATTCACCTTATAAAGTAGGTATGTAGAGGATCTGATTTGCCCTATAGAGTAGGTGTGTGCATGCTCTCATGACAAAAAAATAACATATATTGATAACACACCATGTATGTTTCAAAAGTAGGGGAAATCCGATTCACCTTATAGAGTAGATGTGTTCATGCTCCCATGGCAAGAAATGATATGCATTGATGGCACACCAAGTATGTTTCAGATGTAGGGGGAATCTGATTCACCTTATAGAGTAGTTGTGTGCATGCTCTCAAGACAAGAAATTACATGCATTGACGACACACTAGGTATGCTTCAGATGTAGGGGGAATTCGATTCGCCCTATAGAGTTGTTGTGTGTATTCTTTCATGATAAGAAATGACATGTAATGATACCACACCATATATGTTTTAGATGTAGGGGGGATCTGATTCTCCATATAGAGTAGGTGTGTGTGCATGCATCCCATGACAAGAAACTCCATGTATAAATCTATTCCCTTCCTCTTCTATCCTCATCAACTCCTAGGCCCTCTCTTTCTCTTTTGTACAACTACCACAAGCTTGCTAACAACCATCACACGAGTTCTAAAACTTGGCATTACAAGGGTTAGAAAATATTTACTTGATGTATATATCATATATTGTTTATAAAAATTGTCTTTTTACAATTTAATTTTTCCCCCTAACCTATCTATCAACTTGTTTTCACGATAAGCACTATTGATGTAACAACAATTGTTTATTGGGGTGGATATCTACAAGAGACAAATGAAAAACCTTTATATTCGGGGGGTGGGGGTTATAAAACAGTAATTGGGGTTCATGCTAATAACACTTTGAATGAGTGGCACGAAATTGTTGTTGCTGCTATTGACTTCTACTTAGGTGTTAACTATATAAACATTAAGTGTAAATGGCCCGTAAATCATCTTACTAGCACTATCATTGATATTGATAGTGATAGAGCAACATCATTAATGTTGACATTACGTACTCCAGTATTATACATTAATGAAGGAGGATCACGTGTAATCCCAACCACTGCATACACTGTGGACACTTTAAAAGCTTCTAAACTTATTACTCAATAAGAATTTATATATATTATGTTGTGATGCCTTATTTATAACAGAGTTGTTGTGGTTCTATTTTCCTCCGGGTCACATCCATCTCATGCATTGTTTCCCCCCAACATTTCCATCATCAACCTTCGAAGATACTCCATTAATAAATAATGATGTCGAAAGTTCCATTGGCTATCAGCAATGGAGGTGTAATGAAGATAACAATGCATTTGAAAATGATGTTGATGAGGCCGATGACGCTAAGCTTGAAGCCCCTAGAAATGACATTGATGATGATTGTAGTGATGACGATGATGATGACTACGATCAAATGGATGATAACAACGATGATGATATAAGTATCGCCTTTGATGTGCAAGAAGGTGTAATAGCAGAAGATACCATGAACACAACTAACTCAAATATGGAGCAAGGGGCAAATGCAACCTCGGCTGACTACACACAATTTGATCATGTTCCTGGCATTGCACCAATAGATGACTGGTATAATGCAACAGAGATAGATGATGTAGACCCACATATATCCATCGGAGATGAAGAGTCATTAAGCTTTGACAATTGTGTTGGTCGTATGTTTAACTCAAAATGACTTGTTGAGTAGATGATGGTCCATAAAAACAAGCATTTGCATTTATTCAGGTGAAGAGCAATAAGACCATTCTCATTGTCAAATGTCCTAATTCAGACTATACTTGGCGTCTTCATGCTTCAATTTCATCCAGATGATGAGATGTTTCCATAATTCACGTTATTCTTTTACTCCATAATTCGTGTTCTTCTTTTGCTCCAAGCTTTCAACGGTTTGGATAAGGGAGGGAGGGAGGGAGGGAGGGGGGAGGGGGTTTGGAAAAGGGAGGGGGTGAAGGAGGTAGGGGTGAAAGGATAGGGTGGGGTGGTGCATATACCCGGCAGCGACAAGGAGCCTCCCCTTGTCCCTCCGCCGCAACATGATTGGGAATATGGGAAAAAAAATTGGATGGAGTATTTTTGGCATTTGCTAGGTATGAATTAAGAAAAATAAATATATGCCTTTTTTTTTTGGGTAATATTTATATGAATTGACTTTTTTTATCACATCAATTAATTAATTATAATATTTGATTTTAAATTTAATTTTTGTAATTTGTTATATTTTTAAAATTTGTTAATCGGTTGTTATCATTTTTTAAAATTATAAATTTATTTTTTCAATTTTTTAAATAATGTTTTAAATTAAAATTTTGGGACCCTTATCCCATCCCTAAACAAAACAGGCCTTGAAAAATATCCTTCCTTGCTTATTTTAATCTAAATGATAAGTATTTTATTTTTTTTATCTTTTTATAAATAATAGTTTTAACATTGAAGATTTCAGTGAGCTAAATTTAAACAAATATAATAGATAAATTTTTTTTTGTTACATTAGGCTTTAGATTAGTTTCAAATTTTTTAAAACATGTTTAACACATGATTATATATATAAATCATAGTTATCAGACGGATCAATTAGTTCAACTGTCGGGGGTTAATAAATTTATTTTAAAATAATATTTTTAATAATATAAATTATTTTTAATTATATAATTATATATAATAATTTTCATTAATTATTAATTATTAAATAAATAATTTGATGGAAGAAAAACAATTCTTAACCTCTTAAGTGGTAGAAAATGGGGAAAATCACAAACAAAATTACATATATACCCTTCAAATTATTAGAAAAAATCAAAAAATCAAAGGATGAAAAGGTCATTTAAAAAAATTTTGATACGACCGGGTTATAGAAACCCGGCCGGGTCACCCGGTTTAACCAGGTCGAAGTGGGTCAAAACAGGTTAATTGTATAAATAGTCTAATTAGAGACCCAGACCGATTTAAGCACTAGAACCGGTCCAACCGCTGGGCCGATTCGGGTTTAATAACTATAATGTAAACAAACAAGAAAAATATAGTTAAAATGCAGTAAGCTTACAAGCCCAATTTTATTGGAAAGTTAAAAACCAAAGACACAGCAACAGCAGCTACTTATTATCAACAGCCGCTTGTCCCAAACAACTCAATTCGCTTTCTCCATTTCAATATTTTTTTTCCAGTATGTAAAATCATCTACAACGAGTTCATTAACAAATAGAGAAAAAAAAAAAACATCAGGAGAATCAAGCAGCCAAATCTTGGTAGGCAAGTCATACATCATTATATCCAATTATTACATATCACACTCGACCACTAATCACAGTTCTGAAATGAATTATCATCAGTTTTAAAAAGTAAGCAGAAAGATGAAAAATCCAGTGAAATTAAAAACTAAGAACCAAAAGTATCTCACCAAGGAACAAGACATCAGAGAATGGCAAATCAAGAGAAGAAAGATTGATTGAACAATACTGCTGTGTCTCTAAGCATGATAAGGCACTGGTGGAGGTGGACTAGAAGTAGATCTTCTTCTATTCCTTCTTCTCTCCATCATCCGCCTCTCCTCGTTCATCTTCCTCCCCATATACCTTCATTAGAGAATCATAATAAATATTTACTAATAAATGAATAAATAAACAAGACGGAGAGGAAGTGTAATTACGCACCGGCCCATCATCATGAGAGTGGCCTGAGGATTAGTTCCAGGAGAGACAGAGAAGGTGGAGCCGTCAATGACACGGAGAGAACCCACACCTATAACCTTGTAATTCTGGTCCACCACTTTGCCAACAAGACAACCTCCGTGGTAATGCCATATCGTCGCCACAGTGCGTCTACAGAAGTCCTTGACTGATGCATCGTCGTCCATGTTCTCCGGTAGCTCGGAGCCGATGAACCTGAAGTCTCTTCTCTCACGGCCGTTACCGAACCAACCTGGTGGGACGCGGAACTCATCCATCGATCTCCCGGCCAGCACCTGGGCCACCTTCCTTGTTCCGCTGACGCAGGCGGCGAGGTCGTCAGGGTTGGAGAAGTAGTTGAAGCGGACGACGGGGTTGTCCCTGGAGTCGAGAGAGGCGAGGCGGAGAGATCCGAATGACTTGGGGCCAGGGGCTTTTTCGATGAGGGTGGCGACGGTGAGGTAGAGAGGGGTGGTGGTGGTGTGGGGGTGGAGGAAGGGGGGAAGGCGAGGGGTGGAGAAGAAGGGTATAATGTTGGAGGCGGCTTCGAGGAAAGGGCCGGCGTCACCGGCGTTGGATTGCGTGATGCCGACTACCTGGATCAAGGAGTGGTCGAGAGGGGGGCCTGGAGGGATGATGGAGATGCCGTTGCGGGGATTGTCGGCCATGTTCTGAGCAACGTCTGGGAGGTGGACAGCAACGGGAATGCCCCAGGAGGAGAGATAGGCGCGGGGGCCGATTCCACTTAGGAGGAGGAGCTGGGGGCTGCTTAGTGCGCCCGCGCAGAGTATGACTTCGCCGAACGGCCGGGTCATCGCGTGGTGCCGGCGTCCGTATCGATCACGGTATATTACACCGATCGCTGCGTGCTGGTTCCTCCGTCGCCCACCTGACAACATTTGAAAAACTGACATTATTTTTGAAGCTTGGTCAAGTGAATGTTAGTAAAGAAGTGGGGGCACAAAAGTTTAGATCATGAATTGCAGTGTCAGTTTCTACTTCCAAACAGGAGAATAACATGACTAAGTGAGCATGATTTTTTTTTTCGGGTATAAAAGTATGGAAAGTTGAGCTGACAAAGATTTTCATGGAAAATTTAAATCACAGAAAGCTGCTGAAATTATAAAAGGTTTCTATGATTCTGAGGTAAGGCACATGCAGTAAAATGAACCAATCAGGCATTGAATTTGTGGATAGTAAAAGGAAATTATTTTTTAAAAAAACACACAGAGTAACCATACAGCCTGGTCTTCGACAGTATTAGCAGTGCTAGGTAAGTATTAGCAGTGCTAGATAAAACGATCTCATAAATCAGCACATCTCAATTAATTCAAGAAATTCTTTAAAACTCAACAAAATTGTCAATAGAAAGAAGTGGAGCCACGCTACTATTGCCACTAATTAAAACTATAGTTCTTTAATGTAAATACAAAAATTCCAACGAAGGTAAATATCAAACTTCCTTCCAGAATAGCTTTCAAAAGCTATGGACCTTAAACAAAAGTTTCAAGTAAATTTAAATACGAGAAAACTGTTCCAAGATATGAAATGTGGGCCTGTTGGGTCAACAAATATTTCAGACTAGTGAATCCAAGGTAACTAAATAAAATTAAAGTAAAACTAATTCCCAAAAAAAAACAACAAATTAAAATCAATGTATCCAGACTGTACGCCAAAATATAAGCTGAACAATGATTTTTCAAGTAATTCAATTTGAGATATAATAAAATTAAAAAATGGCCATGCAGATCTTTATAAACTCCATATTTTACATGTGTAGCTACAAAACTCTATAGATTTCAGTGAAAGAACTGAAAATAATTCCTTTCTACAGCATAGTTCCATTATGAGGTACACGCAGTAAAATGAAACAATTATGCGTTGCATTCACTGATAATAAAAAGAAATTGGTTAAATCTCAACGCGCTGGATAGTGTAAAGTAAACGCACTAACCCTCACTAGAACAGGTCTTGTTTAAAATAAAAAAAAATAAATAATAAATAAAAAAAAATACCCCCTAAAATAGGATGGTGGCATTGCATTTTACCCTCGCAAATTATGTGGCTTGTCCACAATTTAAAAAATAAACAAAAATAAACCCACAGGTTGAAATTGGGTCAGCATTTCCAATTCTAACTACTAAATAGAAAAATTTTATATACATAAATAAAGAAAAATTCTATATAAATAAATAAATAAATATCCAGTTGCCTTCATGAGAAAAGTATGGAAACGCAGCATAGAAAGCAATTTTACGAATCAGAGAACAGTTACAAAATGTAAAATTTTGATTGATTTGGGTGAAAATTAAGAAGCATTGCTAAATCAAATTAAGCAAAAACTAATTCCCAGAAAAACAATCAAAGCAATGAATAGGCATACCGTGAATGGGGTTGAGGAGGATCCGATCAACGTTGGCTCGGAGAGCGACGCGGGTGTTCTCGGGAACCGCAGAGGCAAGCAGATCGGCGGCGCTGTGTCTCTGCCCCGATGGATCAAAGGTCGAGGCTCCGATCTTGGTGCCGGCGACGTGGTGCACTGTGAAGCCGTTGTACGGCGTAACGTTGGCCTCGAGCAACCCATCTCTCACGGCCGATTGCCAGCTCCTCAGCTCCGGCCTGAACGTCACCGCCCTCTCCACCCACTCGTAAGACTCGTTCACCATCGCCATGTCCCACTCGATGCTCAAGCCCCCCGGATCTACTCTACTGCCATGAAAGAAGCCCAGGTGAGCTCGGCTATAGAAGCCGGCGTTGATCGCGCTGCTGCCGCCGAGGACGCGGCCGCGTGCATTGGGGACGCCATCCTCAGAGACAAAGGTCTGGGCAGGGGAATCAGGGGCCGAGGAACCGGACGATATGGTAGTTAAGAAGCCATCCATTGTAGCGAGGGAGGGGAACTCATGGGGTGCTCCACCGCGCTCAAGGATGAGAACCCGGTGACCACCCTCCGAGAGCGTCGCCGCCAGAGGGCACCCCGCCGTTCCGCCACCCACCACGATGTAATCATACTCAGCCTCCACCGGGAACAACACAGCATCGAACGAAAATCGCATATAGCTCGGAAATCCTGCAGAAAATCGACACAATGGATCAAGAACAGAGAACAAAACTCGAAATCCAAAGGGATGAAGGAATCGAAGTGGATTACCTTGCTGAGGGGATGCATTGGAGCTCGAGAATGCAAAGAGTAGGAGGATTGAAGCTAGGGTTTGTAGGAATTGAGAAAGCTTTTCATCCATTTCTTGGGAATTTTGGGATTTGGGGGCGATGGAGAAGAGAAGAGAAAATAAGAGAATGAGGGTGAGAGCGCGAGATCGATGATGGAGTTCGGGATTATAAAGGAACATATAGAGTGAAGCGGGCGCTGGTAGAATGACCAAACTAACCTTGCATTTTGATTTTGAATTACCATCAGAAGAGTACCGAGATTAAGGGTTTTATGGTTATTTTAATAGCTTAAGGGAAGAAACGGCTATTATGCTCACCTACTCTGCTGTTGATAGGGTTCTGACACGTGTCTTCATTTTTGTGTATATGAATGCGTTTTTATGTGTACACCCCTTGAAAATATTCAAAATAATATAATAAATTATTTTAAGTTCATCCACCTCTCCATATTTTTATGCAAATGTTTATATAGGATGTTTATATGTTATTCCTTCCGTTACTATTTTATCTATTATTTTTGAACATCAAAAGATATTTGTTATTTTTTTTCAAAATTATTCTAACATTTTATTCAATTCTCTTTTAAAATTTAATACGAGAGAAATGTGAATATATAAATTAGGAGTAATTTTGGAAAAAAATGACTAATTTTTATTAAATTATGTGAAATAACTAAATTTTTTAATATATGAGATTCGGTTATTCATGACAGATAAAAAAGAATAGAAGAAGTACTAAAAAGGCGAGTTCAAATAACTCACACAAGGTGAGAGCACAAATGTATTGAAGTAATAACTCTATACTTATGCACATCTATGCCGTGGTTTATCCATATTTGATAAAAACATAGTTAAGGATTTAGTTTATATTGAACCGTTTATGCTTATTATCATTAAAAAAACTCTATAATTTCAAATCTATGTATAAAATATAAAATATTTAGAAATCAACATAGGAAGAATATAAAGAAATTATACCTATTTTTTAATTATATTTGAGTTATATTAGATATCTACGAAATTTATTATTTTTTTAACTAGTACATCTTAGATAAGTTAAGTATATTGATTACATTTTCTCCTCAGCTTATATTCTGATTTAAAATGAAAAAGCGAAGGGCGAACTAGTGAATGACAAAACTAGAATTTATGTTTGATTTTGAATTGACGTCCAAAGAGCTTTGATATCAAGGGTGTTTTGGTATTTTAACAGTCTATAATGAATTAAACAGTTAGAAGGCGTGGCTGCGCAGCAGTTACTTTGGAGTCGGACACGTGTCTTGAATGTTCAATTAATAAATTTAACCATATTGATCACAGTGCCTGACCCGGTGAGCTTAGGTTTCAATTAAACCCTTTTTATAGTTTACTTTTTTATAATAATAAATTCTATATTTAAACAGTAAAGTCTTCAATTTTTTACTATTCATACTCTTCATATTTGATCTGTTAACTTGAGATGGTTCAAGAAGTGATAAAGATATATATAGCATAACCACAATGTGTGTATAAACTTTTGTTAAGGCCATGTTTGGATGACACCAAATTCCATAGGAATAGTATTCATTCCTATGAAATTCAATATTACATATAAAACTTTACAAATGGGTGTATGGACATATTTTTTATAGGGCAAAATTACAATGAAAAGCATTGGATTCCATAGTAATTTTTAAAAGTGGGGGAACCAAAATATTTTGGTTCCTTTGTTTTTTGGGTTGAGGGTTGGGGTTGCCGTCCTGTGCTTGGGGGCCATTGGGAGAAAGAAAAAGGGCTGGCAGCCGCACCTCTGGTCGCGTCCGGCCGCCTCCGGCCACCATGCCTCCGTCACCACGCCTCCGATCGCCTCTGGCCACCACGCCTCCGGTCGTCTCCAGACTGGTATGGTTTCTTTTGCTTCTCCAAATCTCTGATCCGTTTCTTTCTTATTCTCAATCAAAGATCTCAACTTTGCATTTCAAATCTGTAAAAAATCCCAACCATTGTGTAAGCGTCAATGAAGGCCTCAACTTCAAAGGCAATATCTCTATTCTCTCTAACCCAGTCCTTCACCACCTCATTGTTCTTCTTTGCATGTGCATCCTTTAAGAAACACTGCATTCGCTGCAGTTCTCGTTGCAACCCCTTCACTTGTTCTCTCACTCCATGCAAACTGATGGTTTCTTGCTCTAACAAATCACCTAATTCTCTTTTCAACACTTCCACTTGACCTCTGATCACTCGATGCAAACTGATGGCTTCATGCCTTAACAAATCACCTAGTTCTCTTTCCAACCCTTTTACTTGTTCTCTTTTCAACCCCTCCACTTGGTCTATCACTCCATGCAAACTGATGGCTTCTTGATCTAACAAATCACCTAATTTTCCTTTCAACACCTCCACTTGGTATCTCACTCCAGGCAAAATGATGTCTTCTTGCTCTAACAATTCACCTAGTTCTCTTTTCAACCCCTCCACTTGGTCTCTCACTCCATGCAAATGGATGGTTTCTTGCTCTAACAAATCACCAAGTTTCTTGACATCAAAAGCCACTGCAAGTTCAGCCATTGATTTGTTTGTCTTGACTTATCTATCTCTTGACTTATATGCTCTCTTATCCATTGAGAAAATTAATATAATCACTGGTTGATGTAGTATCACATTGACATGTTTAGTGAGTAATTATTATCAATTTATAGGCTTTGAGATCATTGACTTGTCTTCATGCTTCAAGTCTTTGTCTCCTCTTTATGGTCCATGTAGCCCTTTTCATTTTTTTTTTTTTAATGTTTTTCTGCTGTTTAAGATTCTTGCTTGTTTGTAGGCTAAAGCAATAACAGTCATAATGATTTATGTTGATTTCTTTTATTTAGTATGAGGGATGATGGAAATCGCTTCATTAAACAAGATTAATTTCTTTTTATCAAGTAGGAGAGTAAGACAATGACCTCCATACGTGACAATCTTAGTCATGGATCTTTTGTTTATACATTTTAGGTTCTCTTAACGAAGCAATCATGATTTGAAAACAGAATTAATATTGGTTTATTTAGAAAGTTTGTTATGTTTTCTTTGAGAAGATGCATGAAGCTTGTGAAGCTAATCCACTGATGCAAAACTATAAAATTTGTATGATTATTTAATAATATAATAATATATGTTATATTATGATGATAACCTTTCATTGATCAATTCAATACAATGAAAATTCATCAAGCAATTATAAAAGCTGAGAAATTCTAAAAAACTATATAAAAAATCTCAAATAAATATTAAATAAATGATTCTCATTTAAATAACTTGCACGTGTTTTCTTTCATGATTAAATAGAGTTTATCAAATACAAAAATTATCCCTATTCTAATTTTTAGCTTATTAATTGTTAGTAGAATTACTTTTAGCTAGCACATGGAGATAAATCCTTTCATATAAAGAGAGGCTCCTTACTAATAAATGTCCAGTTCTTGTTGTTGACATCAGTTGTAACAGACTAGTAAAAATGTATCTATTAAAAATGATTCTCTATTTCTGAACTTTTTAAAAATGTCTATATCTTTTTAAAAATGTATCTATTAATCTTTCATGTTATTTTGCTAATCAAATTCTTATCATTTGTATTGCTTTGTATAGATGGTAAATCAAGAGAAGACCGACACAAGGGCCAAATGGAATGAAAATCATAGGGCTCATCTAGTGAAATTATTAGGTGATTATAATGTTCCCGCATACAGCTCACAAAATGGATGGACTAAAGAGGCATGGAATAGAATATTGCGTGACATGGTAACGAAATTCCGTAATTTAAAATGCACTGTTGTACAAGTTAAAGCACTAGAGCAAGAGTTGAAAAAAATTTACAAGCTTCTGAAGGGTTTTACCGAATTGAGTGGCTTTGGATGGGATTATGAAAAAAAATATGGTCGAAGCCACTGAAGAAGTTTGGGCACCACTACTTGAGGTATATATTTTTATCACATAATTTATAAACTTTGTGAAATAATTTATCTTAATCATTTTCACCAAAATATGCAGAGAAATAAAGAAGCTAGAAGATGGCATCAAAAACCCTTTCCATATTTCACGGCACTGTAGGAGATTTATGAGGGTAAGAAAGTGTTGTTTACTAATGTTTGCTTTAATGATTTGTTCATATACTTTCTAATAATTTGTACATTTATTACTCAGGGAGATATGCAGAAGGAAGACGCTCTCATGATGTAGACTATTATGCAAATGTGCCAATGGACACTCCATCTCCAAGCATTCAGACTCCAAATGATCCCATCCAATCATTGTCTACACCGAAATAGAGATAGAGGATCCTGATTTTACACAAGTGGAGCCTCCATGCAGTCAACCAAATATTTCACAACCCCAAAACTCATGTAGTGCAAGCCGGCAAAGGTTAGGGGATGAAGTGCAAAAAGGGAAAAAGGACCGAAAGCGAAAAAATGTTCAAGAGTCATTCTTAGAACAATATATAGATATGCGTCGAGCTGAGATGGATAGATATATTGATGCTATGAAAATGAACCGGGTAGAAGAGAAGCACACCATTAGAGAATGCATGGCGGCATTTAATGTGTTGTGTGATCAATTTCCAGATGAAGATTTTGTTAAAATTACAACATTGTTTAAAGATAAGGATAATCGTGAAATCTTCTTGAGTCTCATCAATGAAGAACGGAAAGTGTTGTGGCTACGGCAAATGATTAAATAAAAATAATGTTATGTTCTATGTTTTTAATATTTAGTTACTTGTAAAACGTTATGTTTTATGTGAGACGTTATGTTTAAATGACTTGAATCTTTTATGTAAGACATTATGTTTATGACATGTATTTATTTGTTTGAGATATACTTGTTTATTTGCTGGCAGGTTTTTGAATTATTTGTGGCTATCATATTCCTTAATAACAAGAAAGAGGATTTTATAAATAAGGCAACATTGATAAAGTTACATACTGATAATTGCAACCCCAAAATAAAACAACATCGATAAACTTACACATCAATTAAGTTACATTTCTACGATAGTTACAGTAATCATTCCACATTTGCATTGCTATTTCATCTCTTTTGCGAGCACCTGCAATACGATCAGAGTTCAATACGTTGACATCATTCTCATATGTATCATCTCCATTTGGGACAGTAACTTCGTCAACTGCATTACTGATTTCTTCAATTTCATCTGTGCCATTGTGTATACGTATGAAATTATGCAAGACACATGTGGCAACTACTATATCAGTTTGGGAGTCTATTGGATGAAAGGTTGCAACTTTAAGTATAGGAAATCTCATCTTGAAGACACCAATAATGCGTTCAACATGATTTCTCAATGAAGCATGTCACAAATTAAATAGTTCTTTGTAATTACTTAGTCTACATCCTGCCCGTCGTTGCTCCTGTAAGTGATAACGCACACCTCGGTATGGGGCAATAAAATTTAGAGTATTTGCATATCCTGCATCCACTAGGTAATATTTATTGGTGGGGACATGGAAGCCTTGGTCAATTGAATGCTGAAGTACACTAGCATCAGAAGCAGAACCTTCCCAACCAGCCCGAACATATACAAAACGTAGTTTAAAATCGCATGCGACAATGACATTCTGGGATAATGTTTGTTTTCTATTTCTATAAGGATCTTGCAAGGCCAGAGAAATAGTGATTGGAACATGTGTTCCATCAATAGCACCAATACAATCCTAAAATAAAAAAACCCATAAGATTTGTAAAGAGAATATATAAAAAAACATAAATAATAAATAAAAAGTATGTATAAAGATTTCTAACCTTGAAATATGGAAAAAAAAATGTCTATTATTCTGGATAACTGGTGATGTAGTTGTTGGTGGCAATTCTATATATGTAGTCGCAAGAGTAGTAATAGCTTCAAGCACTTTTTTAAAATAACGGCTAACTGTTTCTGCTGAATGTTGAAAACATTCTTGCATGTCACGATTACTTGCATTGTGCAAGAGTGTACATGAACATTGCTAGTTGTTCTTCGATTGTAACCCTTTTCGAGCTTCGAAGAAGAAATCTTTCTCTTAAAAAATTAGCAAGTGCTTGAAATATACGAGGCTCCATACGAAATTCATGCTTATAATGTGTGTCATGACCTTGAAGAATTTATTGAAAATATGCATCGCCTGTTAACATTGATGTATGACAAGGCATAGTTTCTGAACTTACAGGAAATAAACTTGGTAAAATGGTGAACATGAATTCATCATCATCTTCATTAAGCTTCCTCCATTGATCCGGATCCATGTTGAAACAAAAGAGTTTGCTACTTAAAAATTTAAGATGAAGAGAGATAAGTTTACAAATGGCATAAGAGTGTTGGCTTTAAATAGAGAGATTGGTAACGGCTAGTTTTTAAAAAAACTCCAACGGCTAATTTTTCAAAAACTCCAACGGCTAGTTTTTTTTTTAAAACTCTAACGGCTAGTTTCATTTTCAAAATTAAAAATTCCTATAGAAAAATTCCTGTGCACATCCAAACACTGATTCTGTAGGAATTTTTCCTATACTAAATTACGTAGCAATCATTTCTGAATCCTATGGAATAAAATTCCTATAGAAAAATTTGCTATGCATCCAAACAGGCCCTATAAGATTTGCATGTCAAGAACTGTATCCAAAGCTTTGCCTTGTTTTTGTTGGAACAAGATACACACTTTCAGATGTCCTTTAAGCACAATCACCTTCAATTTTTAGGTGAGAAAATATTTTTTTTAAAATCCAATTTTCATTCTCATTCTCAGGTACTCTAAGAAAAATAAATTAACTATGTAAACTCTTCCAATCTATTCCTAAACATGTATATATTATTATTATTTTTAATAATAGACGACAAGCACCCTTTTTATATTAATATAAACAGTACCGAAAAGTACTGGAACCCGGATGTACAGAGTATATACAGTGTGAGAATTATATAAGAATCCCGGATGAACAGTGTATGAACAGTCGGTGAACAGTATTGTCGTGGGAGGGATTTGAACCCATGACCTCCCCCTTATACTTTGGTGTCATACCATTGGGCTATCCAATGGTTGACTACATGTATATATTTTTATAATTAGTTTTTTCAGTAATAAGTTAGGAACAATCAAGTAAATTTTAATATGAATATTGACAAACAGTTTGGTTTTCTGGACAAGCCTCTTGTAATTTTAAGAGATATATCCATATATGTGAGGCATGAAATTAAGTTGGAACAATGTTAAGGAGATAATATAAGGACAACAAGAAATAGCCTGAGGAATATCTTACGAAAGGAAAAAACAATAATTAAAAAAGTTTAATTTTTTTGTTCATATGGCCAAATCATTTTATCTAACTGATTAAAATTTAGTAAGGTTCATGTACAAATAGTTTGATGCAATGAACTCTTGCACGTATTGCTGCTACTTTCTATTGGCCGGAGCTTAGGAAGACAGTGCGAGAGTTTGTAGGCCGGTGTGCTGTTTACTAAACCACGAAGCCTTTTTACTGTGCAGCATAGGGACTACTACAGTCACTCCCAATTCCTTGCAAGATTTAGCACTCTAGTTCTATGAATTTTATAACCCACCTTCCACCATCTTCGAGCAAAACCACAATCATGGTGGTGGTTGACATATTATCAAAAAAAGCACATATTTCTTCTCTTGTTTCCCAGTTTATAGCTGCATAGGCCGCTGTTGCTTTTACTAAAGATATTGTTCGCTTGCATGGGATTCCGACAAGCATTGTGTTGGGCAGATACCCTTCAAACTCCAAGGCACGCTGCTCGTCATGAGTAGTGCGTACCATCCCCAATTGGACGGACAAACCGAGATTCTAAATCAATTCCTCAAGGACTATATATCTTCGGTGTTTCACCGGCAACCATCCCTGCAATTGCCTACAATTTCTATATTGGGTGGAGTGGGACTATAATACAGCATGGCACTCTGCAATTAAAATGTCTCGATTTGAAGCCGTCTACAGTTGTTAAACATTAGCATCAGCCCTCGGAACACTCCATGACAACTTGGAGCTAGCCCAAACGCTTATGGGAAATCAAGCAACGCTAGGCGAGCCAATGTCACATTTAAGGAGGGTGAATGGGTCTACCTTAAACTACAACCTTATCGATAATCTACCGTCTCGTATCGACAGCATAACAAGCTCACAAGGGGCTTCTATGGTCCATTCCAAATTTGGAATGCATAAGACCTGCAGAGTATCATCTAGACCTCCTGCCCAATGTAAGAATTCACAATATCTTTCATGTATCCAGGTTAAAGAAATGTATAGGAGACTTGATGAGTCAATCCAATCCTTTGCCTCATGACTTTGGTAATCAGGAACCCTTTCTTAAGCTAGCAAAAATTTTGGGAGAGCAACTAATCTTAATTCAAGGCAAACATGTTCCACAAATACTAGTCAAATGGAAAAGCCATAACCCAACTAATGCGACAGGGAAGCTCCTTCAGGAATTTCAAAATGATTTTCCAGACATTCACCTTGAGGGCAAGGTGAGTTTCGCAGGAAGTGCTATTGTTGCAGTTGTAAGAACAAAGTTGGGAGAGCCATAGTGTCACTGTGAGCGAAGGAGTAAGGGGATGATCGAGTCAAACAAGTTTGATGATTATGTGATAATTAGACCTTTATTATTGTAATGGGGTTGATACAGTTTAATTACTAAATGTTATTATGTAATTAAACCTTAGGATGCTATGAGGTAGAGATTGATGTGAGAATGCACACAACTGTACCTATCAATCAAAGTACTAACATGCAATAGAAGCAATGTCAAATCCGCATGGACTACATAGTACTAATACTATCTCTATCATCGCTAGCTAACTAATAACCAACAATCAAAGTCAATCTCCAATGATGAAAGAAACAAAGGAAATAAAAGAAATAAAATACCAATTCAAAGATGACAAAAACTACAAGCAATGGATGAAAATGGTGCCCTGATTTGATTTCACTTAGGAATTTAAGAAATAATTTAATTGAAGTGCTCTCTCAAGACTTCCTAGTGTCTAATCTCATCTTAAGGTAGGAATGAATCTCTTCTAAACCTACATTTGTACGATTGCATAGAGCGCTAGGAATTCCATGTCAAGAATTGGAGATAAACCACAATGATTCTAATTGAAAGGTACATGACGCCTTATCTATCTGTAGTGTGCATTAGTGATACATATTCATCTATGTGTGATCTCTTCACATAGATCTCTCGATAACTAATGTGTAAGCATAATGAAATAGCCACTCTTGTTACTATAAATCAGCAACATCAACATAGATAAATCCAAAAAGCCGAAGGTAATTTATATTGAAAAGCAATATCAAAGTAAAGTTATTCCCAAGCTACATCAATCTAGATACCCAAGGAAGTTAGCCTTCCATGGGGCCAATACTAATTTCTACGAAATGGAAATCAATCTTTGAAACCCTAGCCATGGAAAGAAAACTCCCTCTCAATGTCTTCAATGTTGGAGTAGATGTGAGCCGATATCGTCGCCAATGGATCGTCACTCCAATGACTCCTTTGATCTCACCCTTGATACCTTGAAATCTCCTTCAAAATCCTAGCCAATAGTCCTCAGCTCTTACCCCTCCCCCGAAAATTAGGTAAAAAATCGGATCCCCCATAAACTTTTCAACCTTCTATTTATATCTCCAAGAATCCAATTGGTATACTGGCAAGTACACGGACCCTCATCCCTGGTGTACACCACCGTGTATTATTTCATCTGGCTGTGTAACTTTCTAGATGAAATTTTACTTCAGCTCTTGAGTTGGACGGACCATATAGTTTACTTTTTCCCGTGCTCTCGTCTACAACATGCTTTGCAACTTTCTGAATGTACACTGGTGTTTTCTTCATCTACACGGTCGTGTTCTTCTCTATAGGAAGATAGTCGGGGAGTGGACAGTAAGTACACGGTGTCCGTGTGTTTCTTTGGCTGCTCATCTGCCGAAGTATACATGGGCAAGTACACGGGCGTATACCTTATTTGTGTATTTCTCTATTTGTTGTTTTTGACACCGTTTTACTCATGATTTCTTTCTTTTGGCATTTGTTGTGCTTCTTTTGTCATGTGAGAAATAATGGAACAAACTAAGTACCAATTATCCATAAAAATACACTCTTGAGGATCATTTAAGAAGATGAGTTTATACATATTTTACTTTGTGAGGAAGATGAGTTTATACAAAATAACAATAAAAATGATGTCATGAATGCATTGGCATTGAACCTTGAAAGCTCTCAACACTCTAATATCATGTCCCTATATATCACAGATACATTGAACCGAAGAACCCTCGAGTGAGTAATAGCTTCTATGATTTGGGCTTAGATCAAGTAGTAAATAGAGATGAGGGTGAGAGTGGAAAACGGCCTTAATTATTTCATAGACTAATGGCATGGCTCATAATAAATGTGGAACCCACTCAATAAAATCATTTTCATTAGGTAAATATATATACAAAACTCATAATAAATGTGGACCGCCAATGACCATTTGGTCTATTGGTATTGGGTCCCTTGCGTAGGGTGTTCGTCTCGAGTGTCAAGCGTGGCTCCCCGAGTTCGATCCCCATCTCGTGTAAGGTGAGGGCACGGTTCGGTGGTGAGTGCTGCTCCCCCACGTGTTCGTCCCTTGGTTCCGGCGCTTATCGCCTTTCTCAAAAAAAAAAAAAATGTGGACCCCACCTTTGAATAAAATCCTACCCATTAGGTATATTTATATATATATATATATATTTGAATTTTGGATTTGAAATATTCGAAACTCAAAGCTCAAAACTCCAACAAATCATCTCATAGGCGTGGCGGCTTTCTTTTGTTTTTTTCTTAACCAAGTAAATTTTATGGACTAGTCTTGCATATTTTATTTTTTATCATGGTTATGAACTTCAGCTAGTAATTGTCATTGTCGTAGTAGTGCATTGTTGATTTTAGTACAACATGAATTGATTATAAATGTTTGCTAGCATTGTGGGTGTATCCACCTGCATTATAT
The DNA here is from genome assembly GCF_009730915.1 of Dioscorea cayenensis subsp. rotundata. Taxonomy (NCBI): domain Eukaryota; kingdom Viridiplantae; phylum Streptophyta; class Magnoliopsida; order Dioscoreales; family Dioscoreaceae; genus Dioscorea; species Dioscorea cayenensis. The sequence continues at coordinate 9,353,688 of NC_052486.1, forward strand.
ATATGTAATATTTTATGTATTTAGTTGTCAAGTTTCTTGAAAAAAAATATGGATTTGAGTGCATGATTTCCTTGGGTGTGCATAAGTAGTGGTGGCAAAAATTCGGGTCTGGATAAAATCGGGTCCGGACAACCACTTTAATAAGTAACTAATTTGATCCCGGACTCAGCCCGGTTTTAAATCAGGACAAGTGTGGCTTGTCCAGACCCGGTTTCTTTTAAAACCGGGTTGTCTAAATGTCCAAATTTTATTTGAATCCTATAATATACATTTAAAGTTCATTCAAATACTAAACTATATGAAAATAATTTAATTCATATCAAATACAAAAAAGCAATGTCCAACAATCCAAATTAATTCATACAATAATCCAAGTTTAAATAAGTATTATATAAAATACATGTCTTGATAATACAAAATTAAATAACAAGCTAAAAATAATACCCAAGAACCCATGTCTTAATGATATAAAATCATATGCACAACTTTAATGCAATCTTCAAAGTTAATTAATCTCAATTTCATTTGAAGCTTGATTTGAAGTTTGAGAAACAAGGTCGACCTTCAACATCCCTTCAGTGCCATCATCAAAATCTTTCATTTTTCCTTGGCCACCTTGATAATAACACAACAATTAAAATATTTGTATTAGTCTTCATATAAATATTATGTGAGTGTTGATTGAAATAATAAAATTTCACAAACTTACCCATTGATGCATGTAATCAATCTCGTCCACATATTAAAGCTTCTACAATGTCTGAAGTGACAGAACTTCGTTATTGGTCAAGCACTCTACCTCATGAACTAAAGGCAGACTCAGAAGTAACTGTGGTAATAGGGATCGCCAAAACATCACGCGTCATTTGACAAAGACGTGGATAACGATATTGGACAAAGCTCTAAAATTCTAAAACATTCAAGTTTTTTCTTCTATCTGATGGTAGCTCTTCCAAATACAAATCCAATTCTGACTTTCATACTTGTGAAGCCAAGCGCTTACTTTGAAATGCTTCATAGGCCTATGCATATTAATCATGTAAAAACAAAAGTCTTTAAAAAAATAACATAATTAAAATAATTTAATTGCTTATGACTCATGAGTACTCACCATTAATGGATCATTTGGATCTCCTTTAATAACTTGGTCTTGAGTTGTTTGGATTGTAGAAGAACTACCTTGATTTTGTAAATCAATATTACAATATTCTCCAAATAACTTTTGAAGCTTCTCACAAATATTATTCACCTTGCTATTGCCTTCATCATCACCATAGAGTTTCATAAAAGCAAATTCAACAATATCCATTTTATAGAGAGGACCTAAAATCACCGCAATAGCCGATAGCACTAAAAGCTCCTTAATATTTATCAAACTTTGATTGCATTATTGACAATGATGAACTTCTAAAAAGAATAGGATTTCTTGCTTCTTCTTGCAATATACATTGGATCCTCAATATCCCAAGAAAGAACAAATTTGAAGTGGGATACAAGGTGCCCGAAAAAATATTTGTCACATCATAGAACACTTTCAAAAACTTGACCATGTTTTCGATGTCATTCCATTCTTCTAAAATAGGGCAATGAAGATAATTAGAGTCACTCAATGAAAGATGAATAAATGCATCTCGATAATGTAAAGCCGACTCTAGCATAAGATATGTTGAATTCCATCTTGTGCTAACATCTTGACACAACCCTTTGTTTTGCAATTGATGCCCATTTGTTGTGCACAATCATGGAACTTCTTCTTTCGAGATTGTAACCCTTTCATAAAATTTCACACTCTCTCGAATCTTGTAAATACCACCATCAATTTCTTTTAGCCCATCTTGAACTATCAAATTCAAAATATGCGCACAACAACAGACATGAAAAAACTTACCATTAAGAAGCAATCCATTTCTTACGCAAAGTTGACTTTTAACAAAATCAACAAATGAATCATTGGAACTAGAATTGTCCAAAGTTATGGAAAACAATTTCTTCTCCAAATTCCACTCATTCAACAAAGAAGATATCATTTCAGAAATTGCAAACCCAGTGTGTGGTGTTGGCATATAATGGAAATTTAAAATTCTCTTTTGTAACATCGAATCTTTGTCAACAAAATGAGCAATGAGAGAAATATAACCATCAGTTGTAATGGATGTCCATAAATCAGATGTAAGACTAATCCTCCCAGGTACTAATTGTAAAATGTCAAGCAACTTCTATTTTTCTCTATTATAAAACTTTAGCACATCAGCTTTAATTGTATTGTGTGCCATATGCTTAACATCAGGGTTAAGATAAGAGATCATATTTCTAGTACCCTCATGCTTTATAAACTGAAATGGGTATTCATGCAAAAGAATTGGCATCACTATATTCTCCCGATGTAGTTCTTGATTTGACTTTTGATGCCTAAGTTCAACATTGCCCTTTTCAAGTGATTAAGACATCAACATTTGCCCCACATCATGATTTTTTCTTGCAGGACATTTCAAAATATGCTGATTCATTGTATTAGTTACATAGCTACTATCAACTACTATTATAACATGACAATGTTGACATTCAACCTTTTTCAAATTATCACCATATATAGCATGATTTGGAGGAAGAGGAATAAAGTTATTCAATACATTAGATCCATTTTTTCTTGGCCTTTTACCATTACCTTGATTGTCAACTACACTACATGATGCATCAATTTCTTCAATGGATGACATCTTTCAAATTCTGCAAAAATAATTTAAAAAAAATAATAATGTAGAGTGTGAATGGTGAAGCAAATATAGAATTTAAACTAAAGATAAATGAGCTTTTGAAATAAACTAAGGTGTTTTAATTTCATGAGATAGACAAAGAATTAATGAGGAGGGCGATAAAGAAATAAATAATCAAACAAATAAATAAATCGATAGATAAAGAGTAGAGAAACATACCTGAAAACACCAGAGTTATAACCGTTATCGGAGATGGAGTTCGTGAACAATCACGAGGATGAAAATGGAGCTGTGAGTGAGTTTCAACTCTCATCTTCCAATCATGAAGAAAGAAAGGCTCACTAAAGAAAGAAAGGCTCACTGCACACATGTGACACAAATCACGATGAAGGCTTAAATTTTTAAATCATAATCAATGATTCAATCATTTAATGTTACCATTATATTTTATATAAATATTTTAATATTTAATTAATAATTAAAAAGGATTTGGACCTAGACAATTGGGCTTTATATCATAATTTTTAAAGTATAAAGGCCCGGTTGTCCGAATTTCTTGGGTCGGACCAAACCCGAATTTAAATCCGGACAACTAGACTATGTTCTGACCCAGCCCGTATTAAAAAACTTCTATCCAACCCGATTTATTCCGGGTTAGACAAAACTGGGCAGGGGGCCCGGACAGATTATTGCCACCCTTATGCATAAGTTCTTTATCTATTCCCATCCATGAGTGCTATAGATTAAATGCCTGTGACTTCATGGTTTCCTAGATTGGGATGTCCTTATGCCTTTCACCTCTTAAGTGGTGCATATCTCTAGTGTTTAATCTTTAGCCGCCAGGTTCATAGATAAATTTGGCTTGACATTTCTTTTAATAGCTAAGTAGTAGACCTTGACCGTGGCCCTAAATCCTGATTTGTATGCTTGCAATTCTCTGGTTCCATTGTATATCTGCGATCGTGTTGCTCTTCAAATCATGTTTGTAACACCCAGGTTCATGAACAGCTACGTGGTAGCTCTTTTTTTTTTTTAAGAAAAACACCCAGGTTCATGATTATATTCCTATGTACAATAAGCCTTTCATCCGCGATCACATTGCTCTGCAAATCATGTTTGTAACACCCAGGTTCATGATTATATTCCTATGCACAATAGGCCTTTCTAAGCCATGAGAGAGAGAGAGAGAGAGAGAGGTATATTAGAATAAGAAAGCAGTTCTTTGTGATTGATTTAGTTATTAGTTCCTCTCCTAGTGTATTGACCCTTGAATAATGAGTTGTGCAATGATCAAGCTAAATATGTTGGCTACAGTTTCAATCCTATAATTAGTATCATAGTTATTAAACCTTGTCCAAATAACGACCCGTTCATAGCTCTGGGCCTTGGTTTACCCAGTTCAACCATTCAATACAAGAAAAACAAGAATTTGGTATGACAGATTTGGTACAGAAATGAGCCAAAACACCATGACAAATTGATTTTAGCAAGGATTTTGGCACGGAAACATAACCATGCTTATATCATGCTTGACAAATATAATTAATCATAAAATAGTAAAATCATACCAAATTTTGTCACGATTTTACTAGACTGTGTCAATTTTGCCACTATTTTAGGTACGGTTTTTTGGCACAGTTTTGGCATAATTTTTGGCACAGTTTTGGCACAATTTTTGGCATGGTTAGATTGTTACCGTTTTTTGTCATGATTTTTGGCACGGTTATTTTGTCACGGTATTTGTGATGGTTTTATTCGGCACAGTTATTGGGATGGTGAATGTTGTCATGGTTATTAGCACGGGGTAGTTTGTCACAGTTTTGGCACGGTGTTGGTTGTCACAGTTTTTGGCATGGTTTATAGTGTCACGGTATTTGGCACGGTTTTAAATTTAATATAGTTGGTGGCATATTTTTTGTCACTTTTTTGGCACGGTTTAAATTTTGTAAGGATATTGGCATAGTTTTTGTCACGGAATTTGGCACTGTTTTATTTAAAATAAATTGATATAATTAACAACAGAGCCTTCATTTAATTTCATCAAAATATATATTGCAATATTTGTAAAATAAGCAATCTAACATAAGGTCCAATAAGACCCAATCATCAAAATATTACAATCATAGCATAGCATGACAACAATAAGGTTCAATCTAACATAACTCCACAAAACTCTTAACATAAACCATGTGCATTATGAATATAAGCATATGCTTCATGCTTTTAAGTGTTGAACCTAACCTTGCATTTAAATTTGTGTTGAGTAGGTAAATATAGAAGGGAAATTTGATAGTTTGGAAGGACTTGGCCTATGGTCTTGGCAAGGACTATGTCCTTGGAGAATTGCAAACTAATTGTAGGGGATGACCATTCATTTATGTAAACCATGCATGAGATTTCAGTGATGCTCACTAGGAAGTCATGTCTTACAGTGATATTTTGCTTTGCATTATGTATGTTTGATTTGAATTGCACTGCTGAAAAAAAATCTTTTTCTTTCATGTAGTCATGGTCAAACTTCAAAGGGAATAACTAATGTAGTACAATTTACACCATCTATCTACATTGTGATATATATTTATATTTATAAATCAAATTACAAAATTTAAATACATTTATCATAGCAATGTCTAGGTCCCTATCTATGTGCATTAGACAAGAGTGAGTGGCTTTAAAAGAAATTCCAAAAATGGATTACTATTACAAAAGCATGAAATTTAATGGTGATCTTCTTCAGTTATGATGTAATGGGAGGTCATATATATATACAAATAATCATCAATATCCCATCTTTTCTTTTCTTTGGTCAGCGGCAACTTCAAATATCATATTTATCATTTCACCCTCCATGCAAGTGGGGGAGAAGAGGACTCAAGGGAAAGGGTGGAGCTCTCACAGCTCACGAACGCTCAGGAATGGTTACCATGATTAAAGTGACATCCATTGATATGTCCATTTATGAGATCATGCACTATTTTATTTATTTTTTAATTTATTATGATTATTATTTGATAAAAAAAATTAATTTCAACTGTGTTAGAAATCAAAATATTGTGCAGATTATGGATAGAGTAACCAATACACACATATAAAATACAGATATAGACAAATAAATAAACTTAGATGAGGACATATAGTCACCAACAATGTATGTGAATCATGATATATAAGAAACAAAAAACATTAATAAAGAAAAATAAGTGATGCTAAGAAAAAAAATTACAACCGGTATATGCAGTGTTCATTTTCATATTAATTCTAGTTATAGAAAGTTCTCGTAAGTAAATAAAAAGAAGTAAGGGGTCTACAAGGAAGTTGATAACTTTCTGAGGGCTTTTCAATAATTACATTGGTTATTAAATGCTGAAAACGATTCTAGACTCGTAGGTCCTCCTTACGTCATCAACTATTAATGGGACTCAAACCATATTCTAACCCTAACCCTAACCCTAAATCCTAACCCTATCCCTTGCAAAGCGAAGGCACAAACTTAGATGACAAAAATAAAAAACTAGCATAAGGTTCTCATAGGATTGCTAAGTGTCAGAGCATGTTGATTAATAGATAGTAATTTGGGCTGAGTTTCTGATAACCCTCCCTCCAAGTCCGTTGCTCGAGATGCCTCTCAGTCCATTCCTCAGCCACAGATGTCTAGATTGTGGGCATGAGTGGTGTCCGGAGGGACTAATGAGCAGTCTTCTCCTATTCTAGTGGTGAATTTGAAGGAGAATTTAGAGCGATTGAAATGATTCGTTCGGCAAAGCTTTACAATTGATGAAGACTTTATGGACAGAGCTTTTAATAGAATGAAAATATTCTTGTATGGTAAATTCTTGGGAAAGGCCCTTCCCTTAGATCAGGTTAAGGCCATCCTTTATAATCTGTGGAGAGGGATGGGATCCTTTTTTTGTAGCTAATCTTCTGAATGGGTTTTATTTTATCCAATGTCCTTCCTCTGATATGGTTGACTCACTCCTTCATGAAGGTCCATGGACCATTAATGGAATGGTCCTTCAACTCATCCCTTGGAGACTGAATTTTCAAGCAACCTTTGAAAAGTTGGACACAGATGCTGTATGGATCCAATTCCACCATCTACTGATAGAATTTTGGACAATAGTTTTGTTGGAAAGTCTCAGTTCCCAGTTTGGAAAAGTTCTTAAGATTGATGATCATTCTCTTAATGTTTGAAGAGCTAAATTTGTTAGATTATGTGTGGAAATCGATCTTTCTATAATACTGTTGATTTATGGGCTTTGGGTTAGTCCTAGCCATGAACAAGTTATGATTGCCATCCTTTATGAACGGATCTGACCCTTTGCTACCGTTGTGGCCATATTGGGCATGTATTAGCCAATTGTTCTTAGCTTCCTTGTAGCCGAGGAGAGGGTGGAACAGAGTGTATTCTACCAGTCTCTGGTCGGAATACTTCTTTGGTTGATCCACACTACTGATCGTGGCGAGGTAAGGTGATGAATAGCGGTCTATGATGGCTGATGATGAGACTTAGAGGCAAGAACCTGATGGATCTCTGAATGATGATTTATCCTTTGGTTCATGGATGATGGTCTTTCTCCTGTGAGGTAGCAGGTTAGGCCACGGTCAGTCTGCCCCCTCTCGCCAATTGGTAACTGATTCGCGTAGAGACACTTGGCTAACCCTGAAGCTGGATGAATCTTATGTGGCATAAAGAAACAATTTCCAGTCGACATGAGGGGCCGTGAAGGGTTTCGAGGTGGAGCATTTTCTTCTACACCTCAAGATCAATGTTCTAAATCTCAAGGCTCTTACCATTTAATAGAGCCTACTCTAGTTTATCAAGAGGTTGTTCCATCCATGCTCCCAAATTCCAATGACCCTAATAGAGATCTCTTGGAAACCAAGACAGTAAAGCCGACCGTTAATCTTCAAACTTCCCATCATTCTCCTAGAGCTCAACTTGTTGTCGCCTCTAACATGGACCTATAGTTAGTCTTTGGTGTTGATAGGAGAGCTCTATCCTCTTTTTCAAACCCTCATAGATTATGAATACTTACTTCTGTCCCTAAGGCTCTGCTTCCATAATCTTCTTTATTTTTTGAAGAACATGATCGGTTAGTAAGTAGGGTTTCTCTGGCTCTTATAGCCCCTCCTTTTGATCCGGTTATTGAAGTTGATAGTATGGAAGAAGCATGTTCAGAGGATCCAATGGATAATCTTGACTTGATTGATGATGATATGCCCCTGGCCGCTACTCAGAGAAAGGCAAAGGCATAAGCTTTAGCCAAAGAAGAAAAGCCCTTTTGGGTTAGGCTACAAAAAAATAAGAAAAACTCCTTACTAATTCTTGTCTTTTGATTGTGTTTTAGGGAAGCTATTAAAATATTTTTTTAGAATTGCAAGGGTTTTGTCAACCCCAAAATCTCTAGCTAAGTAAGAGAACTCATGAGGTCACTCCATCCGAACTTCATATGCTTGGTTGAAACCAGTGCCAATGAGGAAAAATCCACTCATTTCTGTAATAAGTTTGCTAGGCAATGGGACTAGGCTACCATCCCAGCTTCAGGGATGTCTAGGGGCATCATGACCTTTTGGAAGAAATCCTTTGGTAAGATCACTCCATTAGCTTTTTCTAATCAAGATTTACATCTTGTCATCTTTGCTAATAATCTTAAGTAGTGGATCATTTCTATTATTTATAATAGCGAAGGTTTGTCTATTCAAAAAAAATCTTTGGCCTAGCTTATCTGCAACTTCTTTGCTTTATTTACTGTGGTTAATAGACAACAATTTCAATGCTATTCTAAATCCATGTGACCATCGTGGTCGAAGTTTTAATCACTATGCTTCTAAGATCAGGGTTTTCAATGATTTTATTTCCAATCTTTGGCCTAGCTTATCTGCAACTTCTTTGCTTTATTTACTGTGGTTAATAGACAACAATTTCAATGCTATTCTAAATCCATGTGACCATCGTGGTTGAAGTTTTAATCACTATGCTTCTAAGATCAGGGTTTTCAATGATTTTATTTCCAACAACCTCCTCTTTGATTTGTGTTTTTCAGGTCTCGAGTTTACTTGGTCTTTGCAAACATTGGGCTTGGTTAGATAGATTTCTTGCTAATTTTGCTTGGGTTTTTAAGTTTGATTCTTATTTTAACAAGAACCGTTCTAGGATTTCCTCTGATCATGCTCCTATTTTTTTGACTGCTAAGTTTCATTCGCATGGAAAATCCAAAATTTTCCAATTTGAAAATTTTTGGTTTGAGTATGATGGTTGTCATAAAGCTATTTCCAATGCTGGGAAATTTAATCCCCATTCTTCTCCAATGCATTCTCTTTCCCATCTTAGTTAGAGAACAAAAAATTTCTTCTAAATTGGAGAACTTTAGGTATGAACTCTTTGGAGACGGATATCAAACATACTAAATATGATATTGCCTCCTTAGAGGATTCGGAAGCTTCCTTTCACCCTTGTTCTTCTCAAAGTCATGCTCTACTAATACAGAATACCATCCGATGGTCCCAGAGAGCTAGACTCATGTGGCTTAAACATGGCGATTTCAACACTACTTTTTCCACAACCATGCCTGTATTAGAAATCATAACAAAAACATTTCTGCCATCTTGGGTGATGATGGTGCTATGTATTCTGATCATCATGACAATGCAAATTATTTTACTGATTATTACTCTAAGCTTTGGGCTTCTTCAAACAATCTTTCTGTTTCTGATCTTGTCAATGCCCTGCCTAATGATCTCCCTTACTTAGATCAAAGTTATTGAAATTTGTTAATTAGATATGTTACTCTTACCAAAATTTTTCATACTCTCAATTCTACGCTTAAAGGTAAGAGTCCTGGGCCTGACGGGCTTAATGTTGATTTCTATCTGCATTATTAGGATTTGGTTAAAAACTCTTTCTTCAAAGCTGTTTCCATTTTCTCCCAAACCACTGCTTTCCAAATTCTTGGGGGAAAATTTTTGTGATTTTAATTCCTAAAAAAGATTACCCTAATAGAGTGAAGGATTTTAGACCTATTTCTCTTTGCAATGTGTACTACAAGTTAGTGACTAAAATCCTCACTAATAGGCTTAAGACTATCATGCATAAGATCATTAGGCCTGAGCAAAATGATTTTCTTCTGGGCAAATCTTCTTTTGATAACATCATTGCTGCCCAAGAAATTGTGCACTCTCTTCAAAATGATTCCCATCCCCCCTTAGGATGCTTCTTAAAATAGATATTGAAAAAGCTTATGATGCTTTGGAATGGAATACTATTCTTGCTACTCTAACTCTTATGAATTTCCCAGCTTGTTGGATTGATTGGATTAAGGCTTATCTCACTTCTATCAGTTATTCCTTCTTGATCAATGGTAAACCTTCTGATTGGATTAACATCTATAGGGAAGTAAGACAGGGTGATCCCATCTCTCCTTATTTATTTCTCCTTGTTTCCAACAACCTTTCAGCCATTCTTAACCATGCTTTAAACCTTGATATGGTCCCTACTTTTGATAGAAGCCTGAGTATCAACTTTAATCATCTTATGTTTGCCGACTATCTCATTATTGTTACTCACGCTTCTAGGAAAGCTTCTAGAGGTACTAAACTTTATCTAGACATATATAGTCATCTCACTAGTTAACAATTCAATTAGTCAAAGTCCACATTTTCTTTCCTAGTTGGAGTAATAGAAAGATTAAAACTGCCAATAGAAACATTCTCCAAATGGATGTTGGTTCCTTTCCTTTCAAGTATTTAGGAGTTCCTATTTCTCCTAAAAGACTTTCTATGGCTCAATGTCATCATTTGGTTGATAGAGCAACTAGTTGTATTAATTCCTAGAACCACTCTCATATTTCTCTTACTGGCCATGCTATTCTTATCAATAGTTCTTTATTGACAATCCCTTCTTACATGATCTCTTGCTATCCTATGCATGAGTCAACTTTAGACATGATTTCTTCTCTAATGTTACATATAACTTCTGATACACCCCTTGCGTGTGTGTATAGCAAGTGCATGGGTTGTCGAAGTAATAAAATACCCTAGTGAGTGGGTAGTCGTATCCATAGGGAATAGTGCTAGGAAACACAAATATTGCTATTTAACTATATTGAAGATGATTCAAGAGTGGTATGAACAATATCAATGCAAGTAAAATAAAGGAAAGAAGAAATAGACACAATAGAGATAAGGAGAGGCAATCGACAGAAAATGGGGTACCCGGACATTGCTCACGCTAGGACTATCGTTTCAAGTGCAAGACTAATCATTATGTCTGCTAACTGATTTTTAATGAGTCATGGAAATCCAAATACACAAGGTCCCAAATCTCAGGTCAACCATGACTAACCCTACACTATGCCCTGGTGGAAAAGAATACTCTCGACACCTCACACTATGCAATGTTGCTTAAAGCTCTAGGGGCTCCAAGTAATAAACCCTATTCCCTAATATAGATCTAACCCTTTAGTCCATGTGAAAAACCCTAGTCACAATTAAGCCCCAACACTAAGGATTACTTCAACGCTTCACTCTGTTGCTAGCGCAACTACGCCCCAGTGGAGTTTGTCTCTTAGCATTTTACTCTATTGTGACTGCAAAGAACTCTTAGAATGTGGAGGTAGGATAAATCACACCAGAAGGGAAATGAGACATTCCACTACCTCTCAACTCACCCCCTCAATCCTCTCCAACCTATCTTTGTCTAATCCTAATGAAATGTCAGTCATTCACAAGGATTACCAATGTAGATTCTCAACCCTAGTGTCACTCTAAGGGAAAATCAATTCAACAAGTATTCAAGGTTAAAACTCAATTAAAACATCAATTAAAGAAACATAATAAATGTCAATGAAACAAAATCATCCTAGGGTTTACAAGTCCAAGCACCCACTAGGGGTTTAGCTCTCCATGGAGCAAGCAATGCATAATAAATAAGGAAATCAAAAGTAAAAACATGCTATCCATAGATAAAACCCCCTTATAGCCAGTATCGATAGACTTGCGGAGCTGACCTCGACTTCTCCAATGGTTCCTTTGTCAAGCCTAGGGCACACCTCACCGAATCGATGGCGACGAAAGCTTCCCCAATAACTCTCTTCTAAAGGAACGTGATGTTGAAGGCTGTAGAACCGCTCCAAAGACCTAGCCAAAGCCTCTTCAAACCCTAGGCGTGAGTGCCTCCAAAGGTGGCAAAAAATGAGAAAAAGATCTTTCAAAACGTCTCAAGTGATGGTATTTATAGGGGCTAGAATCAGGCGTCCACACCAGCGTGTGGGTTTCCAGAAATTGATTTCTTGCAAGCTGTGAACAGTAACTTCTATAGTACTTTTGCTACAGTAAACTACTACATTACTTCGCCAAAATGCTCCCGATTCCACTCTTTTCATCGAGGCCACATGAATGGGCACACATCCATGCAGTAGATCGCGTTGCGTGTTCAATGAAATCCCATTGACGAAGATCTTGCTAGTATTGCACAAGTCGGAACATGCGAGTGTGACTGCTTTTGTGCCTCTCCCTTTGTGTATTTGTTTGAGCATAATGGAGGTTGGCACACACCCACATGTATTTAAGCACAACTTGTGTCTTCACATTTGTTCCATCCAAGACTTCATCAATAAATGCATCCACGATCTACTTTTGGTTCCTTTCTTTCACAATTGTCACCATAACCCTTCATGCGTAAAAGAGCACATATACACACGAATAAGCGATAAAATCTAAGAAAGTAATGCTCAATGTAAAAAAAATAATACTTTGTGTTACTTATACACAAGCACTTATCAAACTCCCCCACACTTAAACTTTTGCTTGTTCCCAAGCAAAAATAAAACATTCAAGCATATAAGAAAGAAAATTGAAAGTACTTAGCATTAGGTTCACCAAAAGCATGCGCAAGAAGCATTCTACAAGTAGGTGAAAATTCCAACACCGAATAAGAAAAATCCATGCTCTAGCTAAAAACTTGAATAAAAAAGGACAACAACCCGATATCGTGTAAGTGTGTGTAAACTCACTCAAGTCAACCAAAGGTATACTCCTCACAACTCTAAGTGAGAGGGACTTATTTATGTACAAAAAGAAAAGAGAAGGTAGTAGCTTCACACATCCTCTAAGGTAGCCCTTTCCTAAGCGGCCACTAAGGTGGCTTTCACAGTTTCAAGGTGGTAGCTCGTTCTACCGGGGTAGTAGCTTTCACTCATCCTATGAGATAACTCTTTCTCTCATTAGGGCATAACTAGTATTCGACTTATGAGAGTAGCTTCATACTTCATAGGTGGTAGCTCTTTCCACCCCCAATGCACAACAAAACAACCAACTTCTTTTTTTTCCAAAGAAATTAAAACAAGAAACAAACTAAAACAGTCCCTTTAAACGTCGAACTTGAGTTTCCACAAGGTTTAATGAGTGAGTAGTGCAACAAGTGTCAATCGGGCAAAAATTTCTAAAAATTCAAGTAAAACTAGAGCATGAGAACATTCAATGTTAAAAATTCTCCTAAACTTTAAGAATGCAACTATTGCAACTAAGGTGAACCACCATTGGCTACATGAGCATGAACAATGAAGCATAAGTATAGAACATGTGTAATGTAAACTCGCCCCCACACTTAAGATGTACATTTCCCTCAATGTACGCATGTAAGAACAATAAAATATAAAGCAATCAAAACACAAGTGTGAAGATGGGCAATTGGAACAATACTCCCCTGAACTCCTAATGGTACGTTTGCTTGAGCTATATTCATTGAGAGTTGAGTTCCAGTGGGTTGTGGACCATATCTTTTGAATTCCAACTTTTGAATTTTTTTTATGCTTTGAGAATTGGACCACAATTGATGTGTCCAATTTGTGAGCTTGAGAAGGAAACAGCTGCTCATATCTTATGGACGTGCAGGTTGAGTATACATTGCTGGGTTTTGGTTGAAAATTTTGTAGCCATATCCATTTTAAACAACAACTGCTTGGAGGATGGGCAATGGATTACCAATTATTGGAGATCTGAGCAGGGGAACCAATTTTTTAAAGGGCTAATTGCCTCATGTGCATGGGCAATTCGGAAGAATAGATGCAAGGAAGTCTTTAATGCAAATTGTTCTAATGTTAATCAACTGTTTCAAATTGTCCTGAACGCTATGCTGGACCATTCCAATAAAGCTAAAGGAAATTTTAGGGAGTTGATTTCTAACTCTTGCTCTAAGATGCATATCTCAATTTTGACTGATGCCTCTTGGATTGATTGTGATAATTGTTGTGGACTAGGTATCGTTATTCTTAGTTGAAAAGAGAAAATCATTCTGGCAGGTGCTACAAATGACTTCAAAAATTCAAGTCTTGAAGCTTAACTAGCGGCTATACATTTATCACTAGAATATTGCAAAGCCAGAAGCTTGAGGCCAAACCAAATATTCACAGATTGCATTGATGCAATTGATTTGATTAGAGACAAAAGCTGTTGCAAGTGGAGAATATGTGATGATCTAAGCAATATCAAGAATCTCCTTCTTAGAAGCCCTAATCTCGAAATCAATTACATTCCCCAGGCTAGGAATTTTTTGGTCGATAAACTTGCGTATCATGGGAGAATCAATCATGGCCTTTCCCTTTTCAATGCTGGCCTTTATCTGCCTAGATGGATTGAAGACACAGCCTTACAATCTAGACTGGTCTTCTAGTTTTTATCCTTGTGTTCTTTTTCTTTCTTTTCTTCTGATAACCTTGTTGCTTAAGTTTGTTGTGGTCAGTTAGCTCCTTGGGAGTTCTTTTATATAAAAAAAGCTCAGGACTTATATATATATATATATTCAAAAAGATTACAATAAACACACAGCTACGGTAGCAACTGGTCTAGCTAGTGGCTATATAGGATGCCTATTGAATTATCCTAATTCCTAACAGTCAAAATCCACTTATTCAAAGTAGTTGATTTTCTGGTATATTGCATTGAAGTAATTGAAACGAATAAGGCAGGAACAAGGTTCAAAACACATGGGAATTGGGATTATATATACATATTTTTCCATAGAGTTCATTTGATTCTAGCAAATATTCATCTTAAATAAATAAATAAATATCTGAGTTGTTAGGAACTTGAGAATAAGTAGAGATATCATAGAAACTACAAATAAAGTTGATAGTTTCTCAGGGTTTATTTAGTGATTAAGCTTTTTTTTTTCTTCAAAAATATTTCAAAGTTAGTCTACTTATAAAGATTACACTGTGAGAGTAACACAAGAATTTACATCAAAGAAAGATATCATTAAACAAGACTGGTAAATAAAGTCCTACAACATTATATATGTAGAATTGGGTATGAAAAAAATAAGGTTAATGGAATTATTATATCTCAACATCAATAAAATAGAAATAAATAATAGTTTATCCCAAGCATGTTTAGCAATCTTAACTCAATGAACTCATAAATTCATTACAATTCATTCACTAATGAATTAATTAATTTGATTAATAATAGACCAAAACTAGTGAAGAAATTAATGTCACACACTTACAAATAAAAATAATATACAACAAACTAATCTAAACAATCAAGGGATTAATAACTGATTTCAAAGCTTTTAATTAAATTCCAAAAATAAAAAATAAAATAACAATCCCTACAATTCACATGAAACCTAAACCCCTAACTTTAATTTCAAATGCATTTATTTCGAGAAAGTTATCTCATACTTACAACAATTTGTGTGGCGCGACCAACCTTGAGTGTGCCATCTTTCTTTTTGTGCTTGTGGATAAAGTATTCTTTCGGAGTCGGCTCTCTACCTAATTCCACCTCCTAGAAAAAAACATATTAAAGAAAAGTTAAAATTTAGGCTAATGGTATTTATATGGATTAGGGCCATTACTAGTCTAAGGTGATGCACAACAGTACTAACAAATCTACCACAGTAAATAATGGTGGAGGAGCTTCCAATTTCTGCCCTATTTAGTTTGTTCATTTCACTTATTCTCTTAACCTCCTCTAACTCCAAACGCCTCTGTAAACCTTCCGAAACTGTAGGATCCATCCATAGAAATGGAGCCTTGTAAAGATTATGAGAAAGATACAAATTTTTCTTCAACCATTCACTCGCCTCATGGTTGAAATGTCGCAACATTGAAGATTCATGTTGCACCTCCCACGTGTATATGCCCTAGAAAAAAAAAGGTTAACCAAGTTGTTTTTTTTCTCATAGTTCACAAGCATAATAAAAAAGCATTAGTGAATTTAATGGTTTAAATGATATTTACCCCAAAAGAGGTGAATATCTTTGCCTCACATCTTTAGGCACTTTCCCCCATCTGGTACAAGCCTATTTATAGTGACCTTTGACCAATTCATGGATTGCTCTCTTAACTTCATAATCTCTTGAAAAACCATGATATAAAAACACTTTAATTAAAATTGAGAACACTACGTTTTTTAAAAAAAAATTATAAAATTATCATAACATGGAATTTTAGTTACATAATTAGGCTATTTGAGTAATAACCCAGGTGGCCCAGTGCTCGCAAACTCATTAGATGGCCCCTCCATTGCTATGGGTTGGTCCTCAATGGCATGAGAAGAAATCTCAACATGTGGAACTGGAGGGCTTTGTGTAACTGGCGCAACTATTAAAGGTTGTGGAATTGGTGTCAATGGAGTCATTGTCTTTGTTACCTAAATATTTGAATGTGTACAATGAGGCATTACCAAATCTGTAGGTGTATTAGATACTACTGTGGGGTTAACAAATCTTTGACAAATATTTGGAGTGCATCGGGGCTGCCTTGATGTGGATTGACCACCACGGCTCGATGTTGATCGACCACTAGATCGATGTCCAGACTGACCCCGTCCTGAGGCTAACATAAATTAATTTTGACAGGTGAAACTAAAAGACAAACATGGACAATAATGAGATAAGTACACAAATATAGACAGTTAAAAAAAAACTAACCATGTCATTTGGACATATATGATTATGTTTGCTTTGATCTAATAATGATACAACTTTGAAAAAAAGGTAGGCATTACAAAGGATAGTCAAACCTGATGTTGTGCTAGAATCTTGAAAGTGATCCATCATTCTTCATGTGAAACTATCTATCCACCTACATAGAAGCACAAATGTAAATATAACAGGTAATTTAAGTGTCTGTTGCATCTCTACAAAGTAATTATTTCAATAAATATTTGAAAATATTAGATTTTTATGGCAGAACTACAAAGAAAACTTCTATTTAATAGAAATGTATAATAGCCAATTTGGGAAAAAAAACATAGGTTCATATCTAAAGGAGACAAAAACAAGTTCATAGTGCATAGTGTACTAAAGATCATGTTGTTCATCATTTTCATCATCATCATCATCATCATCATAATCATGATTGTATATTTCTCTATTATTTATCAATTCATCTTTGTCATCATCCTCAATCTCACCCTTTGATATGGGTTGCAACATATCAGATAAGTCAACAATAAGTTGTATGCCTTGTGGGTCAAACAAAAGAGGAATTTCTTCCATAACATTGACGCCTATTAAGGATTGAATTTCCTCCATTTTATATGTAAATCCATCCATTTCTGGCCAAGTTGCATCACCTATTCTCTAGCTTTGGTCTTACGCACTGCCAACCAATCAACCTTATCCTTTTTTTGTGCTTAGGTAATCAACTAGTTCACTTGAATAGCTTGTTGTGCCAACACATATGGATCATACTTTGGATAGATCCTTTTATGATTAATATCGACAAACTTATATTTAGGATGAAAAATAGTGCCATTTTTGGGTTAAACCATGTACACTAAAAAAGAACGATATGATTCCATCTACTACCATGATATTCAAGTTAGGCTATATCTTTGAGTAAACCATAGAAATCAGTAGATGAATCATCAGCATTGGTCCTTTGTACACAAACACCACTATTCATAGTCTCATTCTCCTTGCCATGTGTGGCAGTATGAAAGTTATAGCCATTAATGAAATAACCTAACCATGTTGTTACTTTCATAGATGGACCACAAGCCAAGCTATGTAAGAGAGGATCTATGACTTGATTGATCTCATTTGCAATCTACACCCCAAAAATTATTCAGGAAATTTTGTACTAAATTTTAATATAGTTTTAACATATTCGTGTCATTACTTACAAAACTTTCAAACCACTTCACAAAATGCTTATCAATCGTCTCATCGATGGCATCAACAGGGTTTCCTCGCAGATAGTTAACAACTATCGTAAGAATATGTAGAACACTAATAGTTTAAAATTTAACACATATATGATTATATATTTTAATCATTGATAATAGCTTACTTGTAATATGGTTGTACTTCCGGGCAATTTCACAATATGTACGTATGTGCTACATGTAGCTCATTTTCCAATAGCCACCTAATCTTTGGATGATCCTGACTTCGACGAATGAAATTGAATATGGAGAAAGGTGAGAAAATGTTATTACTCACACTCATCATTTTGCCACAATCTCCTCCTCCTACATGATATGTGAGGTTCAAAGCAATGCTCTGCAAAAATGTTGATTTCCAGTGCAACATATGCTTGACAGATGAACCCTCAACATGTGCTTTATTCTTTAAAGTTTTCTTTAGTACTTGAAGAAACCTTCAAATATAAGAATGACAAAACATTATATAAACTAAACCAATATATATATATATATATATATAGATTGTAGCCTTGTATATTAGATTATGGCTTGTATTGCCTCTCAAAAGGATACATCCATCTATATTGAATAGTGCCTCCAATTCTAGCCTCATATGGCAAATGAACAACAAGATGCTCTATAAAATAAAAAAATGCTAGTGGAAAAATCTTTTCGAAGTTACATAAACTCACTACAACCTTTTCTTCTAAATTAATAATTTTGTCAATGTCAAGCACATCATAACATATAGTTTCGAATAATAAGCTTAATTATATCAATGGATACCAAATGAACATGACATCAATTCCCTAAAGGCAATTAGAATGAGCCTTTGCATAAACACATGACTGTCATGGCTTTTCATGCTAGTTATTTTCAATTCATTAATGCCAACTGACCTTCTAAGATTAGAAGCATGACTATCTGGAAACCTTAATTGGTGAATCCATTCACAAATAACCCTCCTTAGCAATTTGGTTAAAGTATAGAGTGCTCTAGTAATAGAATGACATGTACTGCTTGAAGGAACTTATATCTCTTTACGACCACAAAGAACTCCAACATATTTTTTTGCGTCAATGTTATCCTTGCTCTTCCCTTTCACATCCATCACAGTGCAAAACACATTATCAAAATAATTTTTCTTAATGTGCATCACATCAAGATTGTGTCAGATCAAATTAGGTTTTCAATAGGGTAGATCCCAAAAAATGCTTCTTTTTGTCCATTTATGAACTGCTCCATACCCTGTGGGAGTGTTAATTAGGTCCTTCACTGCTATTGGGAACATCATAACACGATTAAGAATTTCATCCCCCGATAGTCATGGTGGTGGACCATTTTTTTCCACACGACTGTGAATAAAGGACTTCTTGTCCTTATGGTATGAATGATTTTGTTGTAAGAACATTTGATGATAATCAAAATAGCTTGCCTAACTACCATGTTGTAGATGAAAAGCGTTGGAGTTCTCCATACATATTTAACATCCTAAAACCCCGGCAGTACTCTACCAAGATAGCATAAGTGCAGCCCTTATGTGAAAATATTCATTTTTGGAAATATCATAAGTCATTTCACCATAAATAGATAAATTATTTAGCTCATCAATCAAAGGTTGTAGAAAACATCTATATTCTTCTTAGGATTCTTAGGCCTGGGACAAATAAGAGATAAGAACATGTAAGGTCTTTTCATGCACATGCCTGGTGGAAGGTTATAAGGATTCACAACCATTGGCCAACATAAAATAAGTTCTCCCAAATTGCCCATACAGTACAAAGCCATTAGCACATAAAGCCAAATGAATATTACAAGGTTCCTTAGCAAAAGAAGGATAAGTTCTATTAAAATGTTTCTATACCTCGGCACTAGATGGATGTTGCATTACTCCTTCGCTTCTTTCATGAGTAGCATGCCAAGTCATATGTGTTATTGTAGTAGTAGAAGCATACAACCTCTATAATCTTGGAGTTAGTGGTAAGTATCTTAGTATTGCTTGTGAAATTTTTTATGAGTATGGTTATTAGGTAGCCTACATCGACCCTTGATCTGTCTATACCTCGGCTCATTACAAAACATGCAAGAAAGTTCCGTAGCATCGTGTTTCCAATACAACATGTAACCATTTTTATAAGCATCTATTTTAACCGCAGGCAAACCCTGTTCATTCATGGTTTTCCTATGATGGTAATAACCAGTTGCCATTGTATTATCTGGAGGAAGAACTTCTTTAATTGCAGTAATCATGGAATTGAAATTAGCCTCAGACATGTTAGCATTAGACTGGATAGATAACATCCTAACAACAAAAGACAATTGGGAGTGATTCCCATAACATCCTTCATATAAGGGTTAGTCAGTAATTTTTAACACATTAAAAAATCCATCTGATAATTCACTTCTTTCATCAGTTTGAAAACTAGAAATTGGCTCATCTAATGGTGGTTACACACCTGGACTAGCTTCATTATTACAATGAGATGGGTCCCATGGTGGAATAGGAGAACACAGATAATCATATACCATTCTTTGATCCCAAGTCATCTGCTCATAAGCACCCTAATTCGTCACATGTTCTACACTTTAGTCACGATCCTCATACAGCTCCTCATTAATTAGGAACAACTCTTCCCTATGACAAGTCTAGTTCCAATAACATTGTTTAAACCTATGGCAATATAAATGTGAGACTACATCATCAAGTGCTAGAAATCATGTATTTTTGCAATTAAAACAAGGACGCCTAAGATTCTCTCCATTTTTATAAGAGTAATCTTGACTAACTGCAAATTGGATGAATTTATACACCCATGCAATAAATTCATCAGTCAATCCTTTTCATCCAAGTAGATTTCAATTATACATCCACTTTCTCGACAACATTTTTTGGGCCTATGAACAAAATTACATATGGTCAGTGTTTTGCATTAATTAGGTCACATACAATATTTTTAAATACTTATTCAGCAATGTCATTCAACAAATGTCATACAACAAGAAAATAGAATTGGTTTGTTAAGTCTGACCAACAAGAAAATTTAACTAATCATTGTTTTTAATAAGTATGAACAACATGACAATAGAATAAATGCAAAAATCAAAATAAGTTGATATCATTTGTATAATCAACTAATAACTAATCAATGAAGCAACAATTAGTTTGTTCTATTAAATTGCAAGTTTCATTAAGCATCAAATTCAAAAGTTGGGCAAACCTTTATCAGTGTCACAAATATGAACTCAAATAGAAGAGTTAGCATAATAAAATTGAATCAGCTTAGCAATGATTCTCTTAATAAGCCAAACATACCTTAATTTTGCAATAAGTATGCTTTAAACCAAAAAAAAGTTTGGTATTTCAATTTAGTAAAAAGGATTCTAAGCTTCAATACGGAGTTAGATATAATACTGTTGAATCCAAAACTAAATTCTTGTATCTTCAGATGTTTGTATATTATTGAATGTGGTAGATATGCTCATGTAATGTAATCTTTGCATAAATTAATAAGCATGATGATTATAACAACAAATCCACTCATGGAAGATGAATTAACTTTCTCTAAAATAAATTACTCAATCTTAATCCATTTTTAATTAAACATAATCACTGGGCATCCAAAGCATTATCCTAAGCTTTGACCAATTCATAAAGTCCAACAACACCATCATCATCATCATCTCTTCATAAAATTAGCAAATAATGATT
The DNA here is from genome assembly GCF_009730915.1 of Dioscorea cayenensis subsp. rotundata. Classification (NCBI taxonomy): domain Eukaryota; kingdom Viridiplantae; phylum Streptophyta; class Magnoliopsida; order Dioscoreales; family Dioscoreaceae; genus Dioscorea; species Dioscorea cayenensis. The sequence goes on from NC_052486.1 coordinate 9,375,264, forward strand.
ACTAAAATCTCACTTACTAACTAAACAACCACTTGTTCTCATGCTCAAGAAGCTCAACCAAACCACTATTGGAACACCATTGTTTAACCAACAAAAGACCCACACATTAATACTACTAATAACAACAATTGATGCCAGTCCTAAACATCTATATATTGCCAATTAGCCATATAGTTCATCTCATCCATATTTTGGACAAGTTGACACCCACCTTCCCGGCACATCACGTGCTTCACACGTCCTTTTCTCTACTTTAAAATTATTCAAAGATCATGACAAATAAATATAACTACCACGCTTTACAGCACCCAGGTAGAAAAAGAGTTTGAGTTTCCTTCCTAAAATACTAATGATTTTCCTTGATTACCCTGCTATCTTGTTTAAACAAATTAAAACCACACTAATAAATATTTGAGGAATTGCTCAAAAGGTCCAAACAACTTTACCATTGGGCCAAAGAAAACCTTTGATTTTTTCCAAATACCTTGGAAGTCCCTCCTTTTTCCCAGAATTACTTTTAAATCCAACTGCTAGATAACCTCGGATTTACTATTCTTACATCACGTTCAATTTTTAGTTTTGCACTTTGGTTTTGGTACTTCAGATTTACTTTTCTTACATCACCTTCAGTTTTTAGTTTTTCCATTTGAGTTTTGGTGTATCTGCTTACTATTTGGCGAATCTATTCAAATTTGTGTGTTGTCGAACAAAATTCCAACTTTCAAAGGTGATGGGAAGGATGAAATGGAACTAGTTGTAAAAAAAGGGACTGCGAAGTATACTATTTTGTCAGAAGAACTTATTGAAATAAACAAAAAATTCCAGAGAAAATAAGTAATTTTCCCTAAATATTTTTTTTAAAAAAAGTGTATTTTTTTTATTTTTTTCAAAAGATAAATAAAGGGCTATGCAATAACATGGTTTTTCTGATTTTGTTTTTAATTTTTTTGGAATTTAATTTATATTCAATAATAATTAATTATGGAAAATTACCTCAATGAGACAGGTTTTAGGGGTTTTCCATTGTAATTTATTTTATACAATAACATGGACGTTGTAATTTTAAAAAAAAGGGAGAGAATTTTAATAAGTGTAAGTATAAAAAAAAAGTTAAAACTAAAATCTACTAAGTACAATGTCCATGTTCTTCAAGAATAATCATATTTTTTTTTATCTATGGTTAATATATGCATATCAAATTATTATCACATAAAAAAAAAAGCACAATTTTGAATCTAATACTTACATACATATATATACACACATATGGATATCAAAACTCAAGCAAATCAAATCATTTCAATACTAATAAAATGTTACAAACCATAAATTTAAATAATAATAATAATAAAATATAATGTAAAAAAGACATGGTGATAGTTAACATCAAGGCGTTGTAATGACAAATAATGGGTCAAGTTGATGCTAGTCACTAAGTAATTTTTGTGACAATAGATCAAAATATAAAATCAAAATTATTTTTATAAATATTTGAATAGTTATAATCATAAGATAGAAAGCAAGATACCTATGTCAAAGATTTAGCTGAGGAGCATTCCAAGGTTTGGATGCTAACAGATGCAAATGCACAACCTTCAATTTTTCAATAAGAAGGTCTTGAAGGTTTATTTGACCATTAGGACTTTGGATGTAATAAAACCGACAGAAAGGCCTTTTTCTGTTTCATGATCAGAGTCACCCAATTTAAAAAATAAATACTTTGGAAATAAGATTATTAGAAAGTTCCAAGTACATGGAACTACAAATGAATAGTTATTTTGTTAACTCCATGTAAGCTAGGCCCATAGAATTAAGTCCTTCATGATTAGAAGTCAGAGACAAGCTCCAAAGTACTCTAGCTTCCCATTGTTTGGTTTGTCAAAGACACAATTCACCATATGAGATGGTGATTGTTCAAGAAAACTATCATGACTTCTCTACATTTCTGTAATTAATAATTTTATGTTTGCTAACATTATTAGCAAGATAATTAGATGATATACTACTAATTTCTCTACATCTAGTATTTTGATCATGTTTTTAAGTTCAACATGAAGGTTCAAAATTTCTTCATTACAAGTTTAGAGTGTATTATATGATCCCTCTTAGTTCATAGACATGGTTCACAATTAGTAATAAACAATTGATTGTGAAATCAACCATAGTCTTTGAGAAAGAAACATACAATATTATGAGATTAAACTAACAATCTAAAATAAGTACCTCATGAACTGGAAAATCTCCATGGAATACAGAGCTTTGAGTTTGAGCTTGTATGGTAAACCTATTAATAGGAAATACTAAAGAAAAAATTCGATCACAATCTTTGAAAAAATCAAGAACAATGATTTTGTGTTCAATACCTGCAAAAATATCCCCTTTACAATAACTTTTTTCTTCAGGTTATCAGCTTCAAAATATCTTCTGTTATCCTAATTTTTGTATGGAAACAAAAATCAATTTACTGAAACTCCTGCAAGCACCATAAACAATTAAGAAATTTGCTAAGAATTCAAGAATATTAATATAGAAAATTGAACCGCAGATATAAATACTAACAAGAATAAAACTGCAGTGTTTGGGAGAAAATGGTGGTATGATGTTTTACAAACTCACTGTATATAAGTAACATATTTCATTGGAGAAGTAAAAATGCAATACAAACTCCATCTTTTGGAAAGTTAAGGGGCTTCCCCATCATCAACACAGACAAAATAAACATTCTCAAGTACAGGCAAAAGATCTCGGAAAGACTTATCAAGCTTTTGCATAGGTCAAAACTTTATTAGCTTGTCCTCATAAATTTTGGCCATCAAACATGGCAGGTCAGTCCTCAAGGATATGGCATCAATCAGAGTTTACCATAACCGAACTAGTAGCCGTGTCATTTAATCAATCACATGGATATTTCAATTATTTCCAGATTATATGAGTATAAATATGTTGAATAGTATGGCCAGCAACTAGTTAGACATCATGAATCATATTTGTAAAGCATATGTTATTAATAAATTATCTAATTTAATCAAAAAAGATCATCATGATATGGCACAAAGAGATTTAGAGAAATAGTTATGAACCTAATCACGTTCGGTGGGACTGAATTTTTGAAGCAGAAATGCTCTTATATCCATAGTACCAGATGGGTTGCCAATGCCTATGGATCACACCACTTTAGGCTTTAGAATCGAACTAAGTACTTGAGATAAAAGCCAAACATAGAGCAAGCAGATCAAAAACAATTAACAAACCTATGCAAAGGTGAGGAAACTTTCATCTACCATCAAAGTGCTCAATGACACCCTTCACTCTGGAATATAAAGCATTATAACCAATAAAATTAATTATAAAAAAGTGGCTAAACTCCACTAGAATAAAAAAATCAAACAAAAATAATATAACTGTAGTGAAATACTAACAATATCGATCCACAACATCGCATAGAACACTACTATACCTTAAAATTGATCTTGATCAATTGCGCGTGTTCCAAGTCAGAGATTTCTTCAATTCTTTTCGTGGATTTTTATGGAATTTTTCCGTCTTCATGAAGAGCAAAAGAGAGGAGGTGGCAACACAGTCCCAATGAAGGATAGTATCTCAAATCGACCACGTAACGTCGCCATGACGCTCCTTGGAGGTGAAGCCCCCCTATTGGCGTAATGTGACACTGAGTACGGTGTCGCTTTCAAACAGTATGCAAATGCCACGACTGTACCGGCATGCGTACTTCAACAAGGTTTCCAAAATGTAAGCGCCACTGGAGACTTCAAGGATGTGAGAGTGAAGCATGTAGCGGCTGTCACAAGTGACGATTATGGGGGCCTTTGGCTTGTTCTTAGACCCCACTGGACAGCCATAGGTGCAGCGAGTCGATGCCGCAGAGATTGAAAGGTCGTCAGTTTTGGTGCTAGCTTCTATTCTTGTTGCTTTTTCGGATGGGCTCTTGGGTTGGTCGATAGGTTGTGGTGGGTGAAGAAGAGGATGGAGGTAGAGAGATGCCACAACAGTAGCGCCGGAGGTTGAGCTCGGGATGTTAGCGAGCGGGGTCAGGGACTTGTCGGAAAGGGAAAGGTCCTCGTGGACAAGGCACGGGATGTGGCCCTAGACACAGGAGACTCTGACCGAGAAGGTTATTAGAAGACTTTGGCGCGAGGACAAGGTTGCTGAAGAAGATGAGAAATGTGGGTTGGGATTTGGTGGCCAGTAAAGATAGTGGGAAATTTTGAGCAGGTTGGGAAAAATGGGGGTAAAAATCTTGAGTGGGTACCATACTATGGTCTTTTTTCATTTTGAGTATCAAATTTCAATTTGTATCATTTTGGTTACTCAACTTTAGTATAGGTTCACCAGGAGGGTATCATGAGGATTCCGGGGAGAATTTGATAACATTTACACCTGATTTACTATGTTTGTACTAGTTCATTGTGCCATCTAAATACACGGACATAACATGTCATTAAAAAAGGCCGCATGGCTACTCTTCTTAACATGATACATGCCATATCGGCCTAGTGAACCAGTCAATAAGAATGGCATGTGGTTGTACTTAATGATATGGCATATCCAAGGATATGTAGATGACTTGTGAACTAGTGTTGGCATAGCAAATTCGGCACATATGTCATCAAATTCTCCACAGAATCCCCTTGGTACTCTCCCGGTGAACACAAATTTGGATGGGTGATCAAAATGATACAAATTAAAGTTCGATACTCAAAATGAAAAATGACTATAGTACGATATCCACTGAAAAAATTTAACCGGAAAATTAGTCCTAGGGGTTTTACCATAAAAATTGAAAAGTCTTATATTATTATTACTATTACTATTATATGTTTATTATTATAATTAAATTCTCTTATATAATAATTTATTTATTCTTTAATAAATATATATTTATTCCTCAATTTTTAATTATTAAAAGAAATCCGAAAGAATTATTATTATTTATTTAATTAATTAATTTATTATAATTCTAACATATAAATATTATCACAATTATATACAAAAAATTAATATCAAAATTTAAATCAGTTCTTTGTGATACTAACCTAAACAGTTTAGTTTTTCAAAAACAAATATAAAACTTAATTTATAGAAAATAAAAAAACACATGTTAAATTTGGCTCTCCAACATCTCACTAATAATGCAATCAATCTCTTGATAAAAGCTCAAATTTAACATCAACAAACCAAATAGCACAATGTATGAAATTGTTTTATAAATATTTAATTATTATTATTATAAAAACAGAAATAATCATAGTTTGAAACATATGATATTATTATATGTTTATTATTATTATAAAACGAAAAATAATTCTACTTAAAAACATATGATAGGAATATACCAATAATGCCCCATCTGACATTTATGATTTCAAATCTCCTAACCAATGCAATCCATCATCTCTCCAAATTCCCATACTCGTTAGACCAACTTTGTCTTTGGCAGAGCAAGGTAAAACACCTTAATTCACATTATATATAATTTTAAAGAAAATCTTAACTATTATTTTCTTATCATAAATACAATTTTTTATTTCATATGAATTATATACATACATATATATATATATATATATATATATGTCATAATATCAACTAATAGAAAACACAATAAAGCTTACTAAATAGGCAAATAGCCTCTTGGCCTATTATCAATGAGTCCCTTGCTTAATGTGTTTATTTTGAATGATACATGAGTGTTATAAATGGATCTCTCCTGCACCCGCTCATCAAAATCAAGAAACAAAGACATAAGAAGATACCTTGATTGGGTGTTGAGGGCTCTACGGAGAAATGAGAAAAAGAATGGCTGCTGTGGGGATTAGGGTTTTGTGGCCTTCGAAAGTTTGCACGGTGAGGGGTCCAAATGAGGGTCGTTGGATTCAAGATCTGACGGATCATATTTATTTCTTTTATTTTATGATTATTTGTAAAAAAATGGATATCTTTTCTTTTCTTTTTCATTTTAAAACCTAAATTTATTTTATGATGTAAATACCTCAAACGTTTTATGCCTCGATGATGTATAATTGTAATAATTATGATAATATTTTAATAAAATTTTATAAATATATTATAATAAACAAAATTGTTAATAACTACAATTATTGTTTCATAAACTCAACACTCTATTTCAATATTAACTTTAAAATTAAGATAAATTAAGATAAGACAATAGGATAGTGGCTCACACACCTCACTAGGAAAACACACCACTCTATTACAACATAACTGATCATGACAGCAGGATAGTTTCTCACACACCTCATAATTTTACTCCATCTATAACCAACGGAATCTCCTCACACGGTTCCTTTGCTCAATGCCTACACATTGTTGAAGAACTGCTTGAGTGTCGCCATGTCTCCATGTACTCCATACCGCCTGTGCAGTTATAGCATGTTTTGTGGTTCAATATGGAACCTTTCCATGTAGATGTCTTGCAGCTCTAATGCTATAATCGTGCTGAAGTCTCTGGTATTCATGCTCACCACCAAGTAAGTCTGCGGCACTAAGACATGTGATTGAGCTCTCTCCTCTCCAACTGGTTCCAGACTGGGTTGACCTATCAATGCGGGGCTTGAGGTTCCTTGTGATACTTCCCGAGCTAAACTTTGCTCACTAGTAGCAATAACGTCAACAACAAGGGTGGTAGCTCCGGCTTCTACTTTTTCCTCCCTCCTCTGCTCCCCCAATAGGTACCTCTCCACTCTTTGTTTACTAGACATTGGTGAAGCTGACCTTTGTTGCTATCTGGATGCCATGGCACTCCAAGTGGTTGGTGATGGTAGAACACATCTTTGGCTCTGGCTCAATTTAAAGGTGATCTCCAATAGTGAAGGTCATGTAGTCCACATCTCCCTTCTGTGAGTAGGTAGTTAGAGTGTTTGTCAGGTCACTTCGCATTATTGAGCTTCCATGCTATGAAAAACCTAGGAACATATCTTTATCTTCTGAAACACATGCAATTCGTGAATTAGAATTGTCACACCGAACACATAGAGCAAAGCACTGGGCCTTTGTCCTAGCTAGAAGGCCTAAAAGCATGGCAGAGCAATGATGATGAGAAAGCAAGACGAGCATTTTGGGAGAATGGTCTAGGGATTTTGTCACAATTTTTAGCACGATCTTAGCCACACCGTGTCAAATAGCATACCAAATATCGTACCAAATAAAAACATTTCCTCTTTATCAGTGTTCAAAAAAATCAGCCTAGGCACCGCCGAATTGTTTTTGTGAAAAATGGTGAAAAATCGGTGTTGGCTTTCCATTGAAAAAACGGACGCCCAGGCACCGCCTAGGCGGGCTGGGCTACGAACTAGGCGGGCTTTACGAAAAAAATTTTAAATTATATGTTTTTAACTTTTTTAGGTTTAGAATCGCAACAGCGTCCCTTCGTTACCTCACAAGACCCCAACGAGCGCCCCTTCGTTCCTCTGATTTCTCCGCCCTGGAAGCAGATCGGCAAGCAACACTTGGAGGAACTTGGAGGCTTTGTACCCCTGGCTTAGAGTGAAGCCTTGACGCCATTGAACAGCTTCTTCTCCATGGTTAGAGGTTAGAATGATGAGGACAAATAGTTGGGATTTATGTTAAGGGATCAATAGATTGTATGATGATTGACAATATGAATGTATGATGTAGTAATCAATGAATGAGATGTAAAATTGGAGGCTTACTTTGATGTTTTGTTGTAGAGAAAAGAATTATATTAAAGCGCTCACCATGTGTTTGACGAAATGCCCAAGTGATTTTGCTATGTTAGTTTGGCTTGCTATGTTTAGTAATTAGAAGACTGAAATCTAAGTAAATACATGATGTGTTAGGAACTTAGGACATTTCAAACATGGAGGTTTGATATGAGATAAATGGAGATTTCAGTCCTAGTTCTATGATAATTTTCATGCTTGTATAACTAATTGCTCAAGAGTATGGTTTCTATGTTATGGAGTTAGAAGGGAGCATGCATGCACTTGTGATATTTGGTGAAATGTCACTTAGAACCTACAAAGATGATTTCATGTATCATTGTATTGTGAACTGAGATCATGTTATGAGTGAATTCATGAATCTCTAATTAATTGGAGATGATTAGTAGGTGATAAGTGTCTAAATGTACGTATTTGAGTGCATATATTTGTTACCTCTAGCATGTATTTTCATTAGAATTGATGCCCGTTTTGTGCTTAATCGTGTGTTATTTGCTTTGCAGGGCACGGGAACACCATGGATGACACGAGGATATGATTCGGGTGAAAAAGAGAAGAAAACCAGGTGGCGGCACTGTAGCTGAAGTACTGTAGTAGTGGCACTGTAGCATCGACACTGTAGCAAGATCACTGTAGCTGTCACTGTAGCACCTGGAGAGTTTCAAGTCAGGAATTTGATCATGGCATACGGCCTCAATGGTGCCCGGTATGGAGCCCGGGATGATCACTGTAGCTATAATAGAAGATATTTACTTGATAGAGTTTGCCTACCCTAAATAGTGTCAATGTTGAGCTCCATAGCGAGTGGTATAGCACTCGGGATGGAGGCCATCAAGGGGGTATGATGAGTGGTATATAGAGGGATTTTTGGGACTTTTGGCGAGACTTTTTTTTGGCCTCTTGGGCCGCCGCCACCACACACTCTTGAGGCCTTCCGGCCATCTTCCGGCGACGATCCTTGTGGGAAACGAGCACACATCATCACCAAGAGGGAGAGGAGCATAGGAGAAGGAGTTGGAGTGAAGATCTAAGCCACCATTGCATCACCATTCAAGGCTTCATCCATTCAAGGGGATCTAGACCGTAGAGGGGGTTTTCTTGCTTCTTTATTGTCTTTCTTTTCCTTGTATGTTGTTTAAGTGTCCCTTGTCATGAGGGATTAACTTATTGTTGTGTTTGGATTTGGATGAACCCTAGGGCTAATCTTGTGTATGAACTTGGAATGTTGTTCTTCATTGATTTTGATGGTTGTTTGAGATTCAATCTTTCATGCTTTCATGTCTAGAATTACATGTATGGAGAGATCCGTAATTCTACTATGAGTTGTATGCGTAGATGTGACCTACTCACGTGTACTAGATCTAGGAGAGATTGAAAGGGGATGCTTGTGCCTACACGCCGAGAGATCGGGTGTTGGTAGCCCTCCATTGCTAGGTTTAAGCCGAAGGATAGTAGGTTTACTCCTATTAGAGAACTCCAAGAACATAATGCGATCATAGGTGTGTTAATCCGGAAGAGATTCCGATTGACATTCGTATGGGATCAGGGGTTAGTCACCGAGAGATTGGGGCTAATCTACTCACGAGGTCTCTTGGTCTCAATTATCATCAATGCATCTTTAACTCATCTTAGTTCGGGACTTAATGACAACCCTAGGTGGATTCCTTGTCCAAACACGACCTTCTCATGCTTGATACTCCCTTGTTTATTTACATCTGTGTGCTAGTTACCCGGCCATAGATTAGTTAGTTTATTTTATTTTATTTCATTTGTTCTTCATACCAAGAATTGTAGGCTAGATAATAGATGAAGGGTGAGTAATAATACTTCCTTGGCCCCGTGGAATACTACGACCCCTGTGTCACTCACAGAGTATTACTTGGCGATCCCGTACACTTGCGGGCGATCCATCAGTAGGAATAAGAATATTATACTATATTCTTATATGAAATTGAATAGACAAAATTCAATGATTCTGATTTGTGAGACGAGTTGTGGAATTCATTTGCTTGGTTTGATTTGAATAGGAAATGACAGCAATTATAGGCAATGCAAATTGATGAGATTTTAGTTTGAAATATTCAATTTTGAAGTATGCATCTTGATGTTTATTTTCCTGAGTGAATTAAAGTCTTCTCTTCAATGAATTTTCGGTTGATTCATGATAGGTTTGTTAATTTGGTATTGGAGTTTGGTTGTTAGTTTAATAGTTTGTTAGTTTGGTTATTTTCATGTCTCTAATGGCTGAGAATGAATCTTCTGGAGCATCTAATTCAATGGCATCTTCAGATAATTCATTAAAGCGTAGTTCAAGTGATGTGGGATAGGAGTTTGCAGTATTGGTGGATCCTACTAATCCGGATAAGTTAAAGTGTAAGTTTTGCATGAAAGTGGTTAGTGGTGGACTATATAAAATGAAGCAACGCATAGCCAATATCAACAGAAATGTATCCTCATATTCAATGTGTACGGAGGAGGCTAAAGCCAAATGCAAAGCGGGAATAGAAGAAGCAAAAAGCAAGAAACAAGATAAAACTAGACATGAGTTGGAGAAAAGAGAAGAAGTTTACATTACTCAGATTGATGAAGAAGACTATGAAGATGTTGAAGTTGGAGGGTCAATGAAAAGGCCACGCGTTCGTGGGCCGATGGATAGATTTACATCGTCTATTAATCCCCAATCTTCATTGGGTGTGTCTATATGGCAACAAAATATTCAAGATGCCATTGATAAGAATAGAAGACATGATGTGCATCGATTTTTGGCAAGATGGATCAATGAGGCGGGTATTCCTTTCAATGCTATCGATAAGAATAGTTTTATACAATTTGTTTAGGCGGTTGGAATTTATGGCAAGGGTTATCGACCTCCAAACCAATATGAATTAAAGGAGCCACTATTGAAGGAAGATGTTGAGAGAACTAAAGGAATTATTAGGGACCATGAAAAAGAGTGGGAAAACAATGGTTGCTCAATCATGACCGATGCTTGGTCGGATTGAAAAAGGAGAAGTATTATGAATCTATGTGTCAATTCTAGCAAAGGCACAATTTTCTTTTCTTCCAAGGAAGATTCTGAAGAAGCATACACCGGGCCATATATCTATCACCATGCCAACAAGTGCATTGAAGAAGTTGGAGCACATAGAGTAGTTCAAGTGGTCACGGGTAATGCGTCTAATAATATGGCGGCGGCAACAATATTGGAAGAGAAGAAAAGACCTTCAATATTTTGGACTTCATGTGCCACACACACATTAAACCTCATGCTTCAAGGAATAGGGAACCTACCTAAGTTTAAAGGAGTGATTGAGAAGGCAAAGGCATGTACTATCTTCATCTACGCACATCACAAAACATTAGCATTGATGAGAAAGTACACGAAGAAAAGAGACATAGTAAGGCTGGGAGTAACAAGATTTTCAACTTCTTTTCTATCGTTGCAAAGTTTAATGGAGAAGAAAAGCGAGTTAAGGACTATGTTTGCTAGTAGTGATTTGGATAAGTGCAAGCATTCCCAATCAACAAAAGGGAGAGCAACTTATTCAACCATTATGAATGTGGGTTTTTGGAATGGAGTAGGATTGTGCTTAAAAGTATTTGCTCCTTTAGTTAGGGTGCTTCGCCTTGTTGATGGAAATAGAAAACCATCAATGGGATTTTTGTATGGAGAGCTTCTTGACACTAAGGAAGAGATTAAAAGAGCATTGAAGAATCAAGAGACCCTCTATCGAGAAGTCCTAGAAATTATTGAAACTAAAGCTTGTGATAGACTTGATCATCCATTACATTTGACGGCATACATCTTGAATCCTTATTACTCCTATAAGAGGAAATGATACAAAGCAATTTTCTTGTAATGGATAAGCTACTCTAATGTGTTGAGAAAATTTTCCCCAATTTTGATGCTCAAAATGTGGTGTTGAATGATGAATTGTTGAAGTATAAGAATAAAGAAGGTAGCTTTGGGAGACCGGTGGCCAAGATGGGATGCATAAAAACCATTGACACTTTTGATCCAGGTATGCATATTACCAATTCTTTATTTTCTTTAGCACTAATTGATATATTTTTTTCTAATATTGTTCAATTTGTGCTTTCTTAGTTGGTTGGCGGGGCACTTATGGAAATGGTGTACCAAATTTGCAAAGAATGGCAAGAAGGATCCTCTCATTAACATCAAGTTCATTCGGGTGTGAGAGAAATTGGAGCACATCTGAGGGGATACAAACAAAGAAAAGGAATAGACTAGATACAACAAGGTTAAATAATCTAGTCTATGTCCAATTCAATTTCAAGATGAAGGAGAAGAGGGAAAAGATAATGAAGATGGGAAGAGATGTACTTCTTGCTAATGATGCTAGTAAGGCTCAAGGATGGATTGTAGAGGGTGGTGATGAAGATGTTGAGGAAGAGGGAATGGTTGGAGAAATTGATAGCTGTCGAATAAGTATTATGAATTCTCAAGTAAGAGAACTTCATGAAGAAGATTTTGTTTCAGATGAGGAAGAAGATGAAGAAGAGGTTAAGTTTGAGCCGGGCACGGAAGGAGTCTTGGAGGGCTTTTAAGAAGAGATAGATGCCTAAGTTTTATATGTATGTTTTTATGATAAGTTTTTCGTTTTAGAGTTGTTTGGATTCTGGAAGCTCTTGTATTATTATTTAATTGTTGATGCATCAATTTGGTTGTTGGTAAATGTCTATTTGGGTGTTATATAGAATTAAAATTATATTATAAATATATATATATATATATATATTCTAAAAAGATAAACTGCCCAGACCCTGCTTAGGCCCCACCTAGGCTCTTTGGGCGCTAGAAGGTGACTGACCGCCCGACTAGCGCCTAGGGTTTTTTTGAACACTGTTGTTTATTTGAAAACTTTTAAATAATTAATTTTAATAATATTAGTTAATTAATACTTATCTAATTTTTAATTATAATATAAAAATGATTATAAATATAGTATAATTATTATAAATATAGAATATCATGTGTATGCGTAATTAAATTGTGCAAGAAAATCATATATTTTTGTGAAGCATAGTAGAGAGTTTCTAAGAAAATATTATGCAAGAAAAATTTAAGTTTTTTAATTGCGGGTTCGTAATTATTATAAACAGAGTATAATTATTATGTAATTATCATAAATAGAGTATAATTATTATAAATATAGAATATCATGTGTATGCATAATTAAATTATGCAACTAAATTCTCATATATTTTTGTGAAGCATAGTAGAGAGTTTATAAGAAAATATTATGCTAGGGAAAAATTAAGTTTTTTATTGTGTGTACATAATTATTAGAAAAAGAGTATAATTATTATGTAAATATTATAATGGAGTATAATTATTATAAATATAGAATATCTTGTGTATGCCTAATTCAATTATGCAAGAAAATTTATACTTATCTAATTCTAAATTATAATATAAAAAAATTAAGTTTTTTTTATTATGGGCATAACTATTATAAATAGAGTATAATTATTGTGTAAGTATTATAAATATAGGGTAAAATTAAGTTTTTGGTACGGTTTTGGGTTGACTGTGATAAATAGGGTATAATTATTATAAATATAGAATATAGAGTATAATTATTACTCAAGAAAATGTATACTAATCTAATTTTAAATTATAATATAAAAAATAAGCATTTTATTGTGGGTGCGTAATTATTATAAATAGAGTATAATTATTATGTAATTATTATAAATATAAAGTAGTATGGTTTTGGGTTGACCGTGCCAAAAAATGTGACAAAGAAAAGGATGATGAGTTTGTCACAATTTTTGGTGCGGCCAAGCCAAAACAATGCGAAACACTGATGTGTTCTCCGCAAGTGCACGGGTCGCACACAAGTAATATAGTTGTACCCTGTCTGGGGTAGGGTTGTTAAACCATAAGGACTGGACTAAAAATACTCACTCAACATTGATCTCTAGTGAAGAATAGATTGGTGATAAGATTACTTTAAACTAAAAGAGAGAATAAAGAGATAAAAGAAAAGAGGAAAGATGAAGATAAAAAGGGCAATTGGATTGAGTGTCAACAGTAAGAGAACAATGCCCCGGCATATTTCCTAAGCACTTAGTGATGCTCACTCGCTCTCAAGGTTTACCAGGTACATTCTCAAGCTTTAGTGTGTGCTCAAAATCAATATTGCAGCTAAGGCTCGCAAATACGTCGAGTTTTGCAAAGATAACTATGGATTCAAGCTCACCAAGTTATTCCATTCCCTAAGGCAATGACAGCTGTGACAATCCACTATCAAGTTTTATTTAAGCAACTACAAAAATCAAACACTTAAAGTTTTGCAATACAAGATTTAACACAAGAACCAAAAGAACTCCGTAAATCATGAAGAGTACAAGTGTTTAAAGCATACAAAGTGACAAAGTTCCCACCCAGGGGCATCGTGGCCAGCTAGCCCCTCATGGGTGGGTAGAACATGGAGGAGATAACACTAGATCTAAAGAAAGAAGATATGATTCCCTTGTCTTTGAGATTTTCCTCCAATGTTGAGCTCCGTGTCCTAGCACCACTTCCCTTGTGCCTCCAACTCACTCCTTGATGCCTTAGAAAGTGTGGACAAGCTTGATCTTCGCTCTCATCAATGTCCTCCCGGTAGAGAAGTAAATCCCGGACAAAAATAGATAGGAAACTCTAAAAACTGGAGTTAAAAAGAGAGGGTTTGGGCTCGACATGGTCTGCGGACGAGCGTGTCCAGATTGTGTCATATTGTGGGAAAGCCGAGTGAAATTGAGTGTCTCTGCCTCGAAAATTCAGTGGAAGGGACATGGTCGTGTCTTAACCGTGCAATGATGTGACATGATCGTGTTAGGAGCACCTAGTATGTGTCACATATTCTTCAATAAAATTGCCTTTGGCTTGGGTTTTTCAGAAGCGAAGACATGATCGTGTCCTGACCGTGTCAGCCTTGGAAGTACCCTTCTACACAAACTTCTTGCTGGATCAACAACAGGCCGAGATCTTCAGTGGGTGTGACACGAGCATGTCCAGCCCGTGTCCATCTTGAGTACTTGAACTCTTCTTGAATATTTTCTTGTTTTCTTCCCAATTTCACTCCAAATTGCATTGAGCACCCTATTTCTGCACATATAACAAAAATACCCATAATAGCACTGCTCATGTATAAAAATAAACTTGAGAACAAGTAAAATGATAGATTTAGGGAATGAAAATATGTATGCAAAGTGCACACATCAAAAACCGTGCAAATGCCATGTACTCCATTGTAACATTTTTTGGCACTGTTTTTGCTTGGCCGTGCAAAAAAACCGTGATAAAAAAAAAAGAATGATATGTTTTCACGGTTTTTGACACAATCATACCCACACCGTGTCAAATAGCATGCCAAATGTCATAGCAAATAAAGACATTCCCTGTTTATTTGATTTTTTTAAAAATTATCAATTTTAATTATATTACTTAATTTATACTTATTTTATTTAAATTGTAATATAAAAAAATAATATAAGTAGATTGTAATTATTATAAATATAACCTATCATGTGTATGCATGATTAAATTATGCGAGAAAATTCTGATATATTTTTGAGAAGCATAGTAGAGAGTTTGTAAGAAAAAATATTATGCAAGAAAAAATTTAAGTTTTTTTTATTGTGGGTGCGTAATTATTACAAATAGATTATAATTATTATAAATATAGAACATAATGTGTATGCATAATTAAATTACGCAAGAAAATTTATACTTATCTAATTTTAAATTACAATATAAAAAAAATTAATTTTTTTTACTGTGGGTGTGTATTTATTATAAATAGAATATAATCATTATGTAATTATTATAAATATAGAGTAAAATTAAAGTTTTTGTACGATTTTGAGCTGGCCATGATAAAAAACCTTGATAAAGAAAGGGATAACGAGTTTGTCACGGTTTTGGCATGGCAAAGCCAAAACCGTGCCAAAATACCATATACTCTATTGTTACGGTTTTTGGAACGATTTTTGCTTGGCCACAGAAAAAACCTTGACAAAGAAAGAGATGATATGTTTGTCATGGTTTTTGGCACGGCCAAGCCAAAACCGTGTCACAAACTGTGCCAAATGCCATGTACTCCATTGTCATGGGTGTTGGCACGGTTTTGGCTTGGTTGTGGAAAAACTGTGACAAAGAAATGGATGATGTGTTGTCACGGTTTTTGCCACCGGCAATCAAAAACCATGCCAAATGCCATGTACTACATTATTATGGTTTTTGGAATGGTTTTTTCTTGGCTGTGCCAAAAATCGTGACAAAGGAAAGGATGACGCCTTTGTCACTGTTTTTGGCAAGGCCAAGGCAAAACCATGTCACAAACCATACCAAATGCCATGTATTTCATTGTTATTATCACGGTGTCTATCATGATTTTGTCTTGGTTGTGCGACAAACCGAGACAAAGAATGGGACAATTTGTTTGTCACAGGTTTTAGCATAGCCAAGCCAAAACTGTGCCAAATGCCATGTACTCTATTGTCACAGTTTTGTCTTGGTCATGCCAAATACTGTGACAAAGAAAGGAATGATGAGTTTGTTACTATTTTTGGCATGATCAAGCCAAAACCATGCCAAATGCCACGGTTCTTGCCACGGTTTTTGTCTAAATTTTAGATGAAAAATTAATGGTGCTAAATACCGTGACAAAATTGTCACGATTTGGTAACCATGCCAAATATTGCGACAATTGTTTTACTAACTTTTATTTCATGCCAATTTCCGTGACAAATTTGGCACTAAATCAAAACCGCGCCAAATAGATCATGCCAAATTCCTATTTTTCTTGTAGTGATTGTGTCAATCGGGTCAATGTTATGTTTGTAATATAAAATATTTTTTTTAATTTTTAATATTTATATTTATTTATTAAAATTCAAATACTTATTTCCTTGAACATAATTATCAACTATCAATTTATAGTTCATACTAATAATAATTTCAATAAATGAAAAAAAAGCATAGTTTTATAACAGAATACAACTATATAAGTTTCAAAGTTAATAAACTCATAAGCCCTATATGGACAATAAGAAACATAATTCAATCCAAATTTATTGGTGGGCATGGACTCAAATTTGTTGTTAAAATCAGTTTCATTTCTCCAATGAAAGTCTTGGAAAGGCTCCTCATATCTAGCCTCAGCATTAACTTCAATATCATTTGCATCATCATCATCATCATCATCTTCAAGTAACTCATCCAAATTTAAATCATCGGCAAAATGGGCAAAAGGTTATTTTATTTACAATAATGTCTTAATAAATGAACATACCAACAGTCAACATAAGTTACAAATATAATATCAATATAAGTAAAATCATTTGCCAAAAATCAAACTTTATACATTGAATAAATTTTTTTATTGACAACAATATTAGCATTAGTTTAAAAGAATAAATATACCACCATCTTGAGTTTCAACATTTGAAGAGATTACAAGATGTTAACGAAAGGCCTCAATCTCATCAGTAGATAAATCATCAGGTTCTTCATCAAGCACCCAATTTCCATTTTACTCAAAATCTTCAAAACTAATAGGATCATAATTTCAACATTTTAATTGATTCCTATATATAACATAAGATATAAGTCTTTGTTGAACTTATTGAATATGTTAACATTAATTTGAAACAAGCATATTGTTTTCCTTTGTTGAAGTCAAAAATTGTAGTGAATATAAACAAGATCGTTCAATCTTTAATGTTCCAATCCTTTTCTTTTCTTTGAGTGAACATGCTAAAAAGTAATCCAATTTCTCTCACCACCAGAAGAATTACATGTTTGGCTTAAAATGTCAATTGGCAATTTTTCTAAATTCAGCAAAGTGGCATCAATCTTCGACTGAAAAAAATACTAAATTAACTTCATTAAAAGGTATAGAAGCATCAGTCATCCATTCGGAGATGGCAAGGCCCCTTTTTTCAATAATTTCCTTACTTTGGAACACACTTTTAATAGTTGGTTGAGCTCTAGGAGTTGTTCTTGGCATAAAATAATTACTAACACCCACATATTTTTTTCCTTAATTTGATGTTGAGAAGGTAATCATTTCTGAAGACCTCCTCTAATAGAAATTCACTTTACTTTAGATTTAAGAGATACAAAACTTGATGTTGGATTTGTTTGAATATCACCATCGTCCATGTAAAACTTTTCATCATATTCTCTAAAGCCTGGACCATAAGGCTCTTTCTCCTCAAAATATTTCTGAGTTTTTTTCTTCTTTTTTTGGCATTATTTTCAATGTTTATTTGCAATTCATATCGAACATTAGCAGGTACTTTCTACATGCTTCAACCTCTCCTTTAATCTGAGCTAAATGTTGCTTTAATCTATTTATCCCACCCCCTCTAAAACACCTCTGACAATATAAACATGGCAACTTCTCCTTTTCCCCTATTGTTGATTCAATCAACCTACAATGTGCCTAACCAGGGTCTATCTTTCCTCTCTTAGAACTTTTTTTTGGTAATGAATATTGAGTAGAATTTGTCATGTGTGTGGGATATGATGTAGGTGTCTCTCTGGATGGTGTGTTAGAAGAGTCCATATTGATAGTCTATCAATTTAACAAGTAACACTTAGAAATAAAAATAATTACCATAATATCAAACACAAGAATAACATAATTTGAAAAAATTAACAAAAAAAAAAAAATCACATAAGCACAATTGCAACAGAATGGAACAAAGATTAAATATTATTTTTTTAAATATTAATTGGCTTCACAATCTTGTTTAATCTTTAAGGTAAATCTCATAGCTTTTAATCAAATGCTTAATATTTTTACAGTCTTAAAGAATACAGAGGATTGAATTATGAATTAAATGCCAAAATGCCAAAATTGGATACGCATCAACTAACTTACTTATTTATTAGAAACTTAGCACTTTGTACTTTTGTAGAAGATGAAAAAATGAAGAGAACTTAGCCTTTGTAATGGAAAGTTCTATTGGTGGTACTGTTAGTGATGTAACGATGGCAATATAATAATTGCATATGTTTACATTAATCTAATTATCTACATACAATGAGCTATGAAATTAGAAATTTTGAATTTTGATAGTTGATATCTGCATAGCCTTGATATTGGATAGCTGTGATCCATACTCCGCTAGCTCTTACTGATGTTGATCTCTCAATCCCCATACCAAAATCTTTATATTTGAGAGTCAAGATACAGATTTGTCACAAACTCAAGCTCTTCTCGGCATCTTGTAGAGAAGAGAAGTACAAGATGAAGTCACGAATGTAGTATTGTAGAAGAAGAAAGTAAAGTGGTCTAGGGTTAAGTCATTTTGAATTTAGACTTTAATGTTTAAAAAAACTGTAACCCACCCTGGTCATATAAACCTGCCCGGGTCAATCGGTGAAAATGGGTTTGACAAATTTCGATCGGGTTTGGCCTGGTTAATGTCTTAAATGGGTTAAAAGCTAACCTTGCCAAGTTTAGGCTCTGGGTCACCGGGTTGAGCTGTTGGACAACTGGCCTTGTCCAGGTTCAATTCAATTTATGTTATTATATACTTATTAAAATTTTGAATTAATTTTGTTTCCCTAAAACATTAATTCAAACATTTCAATTATATTTGTTAAACTTTATAAACATTTGTTAATTGTTTTGTATATAACTGGATTATTTTTACTATATAAAATCAGAATATGCGTATGTTAGTATGTTTGCTCGTGAATTATTCTGCAAATCCTAGTATGTTTAAAATTCTTATATGTTGCTTAGTTTTCGAACAATAAGTTATTTTGACATAAATATGTTTAGTCTCCAATTAACAAGGAACTAACCCCGCTACTAGGGGTTAAACACTGACCATATTGACACAAAACTCTAATAAGAGACTATAGTTTCATACTGTGTGGTCAGTGAAAGAATAACGATTTCGTACTATGCAGTGGTAAATAAATGATCTCTGAAATTCTGACTCGGGTCACAGAGTTTAAATAAATGATCTCTGTTATTTTGTTTCGGCCATAGTAATTGGGAGATATATATTTTTTACTGTTATTCAACTGTATTTTGTTTAACCACTTCGATTTTATGAATTATTTTTTTGTTAACTATTTGTACTACGTGATGTGATTTGTTTTCATTTCTAAATTCTTGAAGTTCCACATGATCCCAATATTTATGTAGATTACTTACTAGGATGTCAAGCTTCTAATTTGGTTGTTAATTTTTAGTCAGATCAAGAGTATAATAGCTTACCTGGAGTGAACAACTAGCAAACCTACCCTTGGTGTAGTTTGAGCTCTAATTTTTACCTTTGACCTTTGATATATATTTTAAGGGCTTGCATGCCTACTGTGTTATGCATTGTGGGTCTGCGATAATTTGTCGACATACCGGGTCCGACAAGTCGGGTTTGTATTGTGATAATAAATATTACTCAGAAATTACAATTAACACAAGAAAAGTTAGAAAAATATAGATATTATCCATTACACCAGAGTAAGTCAGCAATAATTTCGGAAACCAAAAGAATATGAAATAAAGTGAAAATAAAAAATATGTTATAAGCTAAACATCCTTCAAAATTCCTAATCTCAACATAAAATGAAATCCTGCTCCTCAACCTCGAGAATGAAAACTCACCAAGGGAGCACCGACCATTGATTTGTCACCATAGGGATTAATTGGCTTTACAAAAGAATATTCATAGTACACAAATTTGCAAAATACAAATTACAGCAGATGGATGGTTGTTCTAAAATTAACTGAAAATGGCTAATTGATTATAGTGATCAGCTATGGGCAAAACTAAGTTGGTCAGTTTATCTTAAGATTAAATCAATTACTAGGACAAGGTTATGGTAGTCATATAGCCATGAGTTATAGGGAAGGGGAGCTAAATACAAACTTTAAAAAAAAATTTCAATTAACAAAATTTTTATAAATTAAAAATTTAAAATAATACACATAAACTTGTATTTCAAAGTGATATGTTTGGAAAGTGATAACTTCTATTTAAACTTTTATTTAAATTTATAGTATTTTTTTAACTGATAAACTATTCATTTTTTTAATTATTACTGAATCATAAATTTTCCTTTTAATACTCTTCAAATCCCTAAATCAATCCACATTAATCTATTAAGAACATTTCAACAAATTTCTTTGAAACTCTCTAAATTTCACAAACTCAACATAAAAAAAAAAAGAAAGAAGGAAAGAAAGAAAGAAAGGAAACATAGCTTCACCTCATTGGAAAGATCGGATGAGAAATTTAAGAGGGTTATTTCACAATTTTATATTTTATCAAGTATTCAGGGTTTTATGCATGTGTATGTATATATATATATATATATTCCTTAATATTTACAAAAAAGTGAATTTCAAAGCGAGAAGAGTTGCTTCTCGGAACCAGTCACCCCAGCGAATCAACCACGATTCCATCTCCTCGGAATTGGGCAAGCAAGGGACGGACAAGGGTGGATTAGTGGAGGGATGCATGGTGGCAGAGGAGGAAGGGGGGTGGGGGAGGGGTCTCAGTGGAATGGAGGGATGGTCGGGCAAGGGGATCCATGGAACCAACCCACAATAGGGGCCGCCGTTGTCGACGCCATCGCCGCTCCTGTCCCTCAGCCCAAATCATATGTGGGCTCAATGATGAAAAATTATTTTACCATCTCCATAAATGAAAGTGCAGTTGGGATGAGAGAAATTTTTCAAACTGATAAATTTAAATTGATCTGATTTACCATAAGATTCATATTTTTTTTTCTTATCAACAGATAAGACACCTTGATGCTAGTTCTTGTGCTACTAAAGAATTGGGGATGCTATGCTCTAGATTCCAAGTGAAACTAACTTACAATATTTTTATTTCATCAACCTCTCCTAAAATACTAAAGCAATAAATTAAAGAAAAATAACATAAGAAGACTTTGGAAAACAAGGTGTATGAGGTCTCTAATGCGTTTGATAAACATAAAGTTAGATACAACACACTACAATTAGCATACTCTAAATTCAATAATTAACATACTCCAAATAGCAAGAAATTCCTAACCTAAGAGTTATACCTACATAATAAGTATCGAGAAGATTGGGGAAAAAAAGTAAGAACTAAGAAATAAAGAAATGATGAAAAAATTAAGAACTGAGAATGATGATTTGCGCAAGTGCACTAGTTGCCAAGTAATACCTCACAAGGCCCAATGAAGTATTATTACTTCCTCTTCACCTATTACCTGTCCTATATAAGTCCAAATGAGAGGGGGAAAAAAGAAAACAACAACAACAACGACTAACGTAAGGCCAAGGTTACTACCACACGCAATTGGTATACAAGAGAAAATCAAGCATGAGAAGAGGGTGTTCGGACAAGGAATCCAAAAAAGATTGTTGTTAATACCTAAATTAGGATGGTTTAATGATATATTTATCGTAGCATGGACTGCGAGATCCTAATGTCGATTACCCCAAAAGCCTTCGGTGAATAATCCTAATCCCATACGGACACCGACTCTCAATCACCCCTATGTTTACATTGGCTACAAGGGATCTCAAATCTAGGGGGAAAACCCTAATGCGGAAGGCTATCAACACATGGAAACTCTATGTGAATATACAATGAAACCCTTTTAAACCTATATATGACCTAGTACAAGTATGCATCCCGCTTCGATAAGTACAATTCAAAAATAAGTTATCGAATCCATCCATGTGTAGTTCAAGACATGCAAAGTACAATAGATTGAATCTCAAACTAACATCAATTTAAGGAAGATTACCATCAAAAGTTACAAATGAAAACAATCCTAAGGTTTAACCAAGCCAAAACAACCATAAAAAGTTAGTTCCACATAAAAGAGGAACACTTATACAACATCAAGGAACATAAATGCATAAATAGAAGTATGAAAACTCCCACTAAAGTAATGAACTGCTTGAGTGGATGAATTCTGGATGAGTTTGTAGATGACTTCATCGGGATCTCTCTATAAATGACTCCTTTGATGATAGGGGCTTTGATCTTGTTTCTTTTCTTTTGCTTTCCTCCATCTTTGTGAAGATGCATGTTACATCCCCAAAAATGGCACCCAAAAGATGGGCAAAAGGCCCAAGATGGTGATGGCAGCTGTGGCCAAGTGGCCCCCAAAGAGTCCCCTCAAATAACTTTAACTTCGGTCTTTTATAATAAAGTCTGCAAAGTCATGAAGGCTTCATACGGGTGCATGGAGGCAACATAGCCTTCTGGACATGGAATGTGTGTACTGTCACTATATGGAAAATAGAAATTTGTCACTGTTTTGATTCCGTGCCAAATTTGTCATTGAAATTGGCACAAAAAACAAGTTAGTGGCAACAACAACGTTGTCATAGTATTTGGCATGGTCACCAAATTGTGGTAATTTTGTCATGGTATTTATCACCATTTATTATTTTGTCTAAAATTTAAACAAAAACAATGCTAAAACCATAACAAAAACCATGACAAAAACCCCATAACCTTCTTTGGTACAATTTTTGGCATGATGAACCCAAAATTGTGCCGAAAACCATGCC
This sequence comes from Dioscorea cayenensis subsp. rotundata, assembly GCF_009730915.1. Lineage (NCBI taxonomy): Eukaryota > Viridiplantae > Streptophyta > Magnoliopsida > Dioscoreales > Dioscoreaceae > Dioscorea > Dioscorea cayenensis. The sequence goes on from NC_052486.1 coordinate 9,398,542, forward strand.
AAATGGCATATATGCGATTGCCATAGTTTTGGGTTCAATAGTGCCAAACTTTGTGCGAAATGACATATCTTTTCTTAATTATTGCCAATGAAAGGGATGATGTTTTAGTCATGGTTTTCGGCACTGGTAACCCACAACTATGCAAAAAACTGTGCCAATGGCATACATTTGGCATGGGTGTAGGTTACCCGAGCCAGAAACCTTGAGAAAAACCTCATACCCTTTGGGCATAGTTTATGGTACGGTGAACCCAAAACCGTGCCAAAAACCATGCAAAATGGTATATATCTTTTCTTAATTATTTTTGAAGAAGGTGATAATGTTTTTGTCATAGTTTTTGGCATGACTAACACAAAACCATCCAAAGAAAGGGATGATGTAATTGTCACAGTTTGTGGCACGGCTAACCCAAAACTGTGCCAACAACCGTGTGAATGGTATATATGATATCTAGCACAGTTTTTGCAAGGTTTTGGGTTAGTCGTGCCGAAAACCATGGCAACCACATTATCCCTTTCCTAGGCATTGTTCTTGGCACAGTGAACCCAAACCCGTGCCAAAAATCGTGACAATAGAATATATGATATTTCACATGGGTTTGGGTTCGCCATGCCAAAAATCGTTTCAACCACTCATCATCCACTTCTTTAGCATGGTTTTTGGTACGACCAAATAATGCATTTATTTTGTATGGGAATTAAGGTTTGATCGGGTGTTATCTTCAAACTAAACACATTAAGCAAGGGATTCATTGATAATAGGCCAAGAGGCTATTAGCCTATTTAGCAATCTTTATTGTGTTTTCTATTAGTTGATATTATGATATGTATATATATATAATTCATATAATAGGAATAATTCTATTTATGATAAGAAAATAATAATTAATATTTGATTTAAAATTATATTTATTGTGAATTAAGGTGTTTTAGCTTGCTCTGTCAAATACAAAGTTGGTGTAACGGGTATGGGAATTTGGAGAGATGAGGATTGCATTGTTAGAATGATGTTCAAGTGTTAACACAAGCATTAATATGTATATATTGTTCTGATTTAAGACTGTATAAATATATATATGTATATATATTTTTTTCAATTGATGTCAACGAGGAAAGCATAAAGTTAAGTATTTTTTTTTTTTTAAGCATATTTATTGTAAAATTGAGGTATGGTTGGCTTATTAACAGAATCATTGTTGAACTGATTCAATTTCATTGTGCTAAATCTTCTATTTTTTTTTGTTATAGCTGTCATAAACTAATTACTAGTTGTCAAGTAGAAGAAAAATGTGGGTTTGAGCATTTGAGTTCATATTTGTGACATTGATATTGCAAAAGCAATGGTCTTCTAGTTGGTATACTAAAGGTATGCTGCTGGTTCTAATACATAGCATGCTTCTTATTCTTAGTCTTGTGATTGATATGAACTTGTACAGTTTCAAGAAATAAAACTTTTCTTATTTTGTTGAATAATCAATTCCATTTGATAAATATAGAAGGGGATTTGAACAATGAATATATCATTTGCATGTAATAATGATGTATCAAATTCATATTTTGCTAAATATCAATTGATAGAAAATTAGCTGAAGCTTATCCAAATTATTTCATGTCTTTTCCATGTAATGTTGTCAAGTGCTTGGACATTAGGGTAAGTGCATTGTAATGTAGTAATAAACAACAGAGACTTGCTATATTTTACTTACCCTATACCTTGACTCCACACTAAAATGACAAAGTCCAAGATTGTGGCATTCTTGTATATTACATGAAGTTTATTTATTTAATATTATTGGATTCTTTCAATCTCAATGTTTCCTTTGTTCAAGAAATTTATATATCTTTTCTTAATTATTTCCAACTTTGTTTTTATTTTTTTTATTTTTTATGTTCATCTTGTACTATAACTTTATAAATTAACATTATAGGTAAATGATGGATTCCGCTCAAGTGTACGAGGTTGCCAAGTAATACCCTATGTGTGACACAAGGGTTGTTTTTCACAGGGCCAAAGAAGTATTATTACTCACTCTTCATCTACTATCTAGCCTACAATTCTTAGTAAGAAAAACAAATAAAATAAAATAAACTAACTAACCTATGGCCGAGCTACTAGCACACATAAATAAATAAACAAGGAAGAACACGAGAAAGAGGTGTTCGGACAAGGAATCCCCTAGGTTTGTCATTAAGGCCCAAACTAGGATAATTTAAAGATGTACTGACGGTAGTTAAGACCTAGAGATCTCTTAGATAGGTTAATCCAAATCTCTTGGCAGTTAACCCCTAATCCCATATTAGTGATGATCTAAATCTCCCGGTTCAACCCTCCTACGATTGCAGTGAGTTCAAGAAAATCTCTAAATAGGAGTAAATCTACTATCCTTCAGTTTAAACCTAGCATTGGAGGGCTACCAATACCCAATCTCTTAGCGTGTAGGCACAAGTATCCCCTTTCAATCTATGTGTGACCTAGTATAAGCACGATCTTTCATTAACAAATACAATTCAAAAATGAACTACGGATTTTTCTTTTTGTAGCTCAATACATGCAAAGCACAATAGATTAAATCTTAAACAACCATCAAATTAAACAATGACAACATCCAAGGTTTTTACACAAGATGAACTGATAAGTGCTTGTGCGATATGAATGCGAAGCATTCTTTCCTTATGGTAAGCATTACATTTCTCGGTTTTACACTAATATGTGTGGTTTTATGTTACCTTTATGCAGGTAGGGTTGTGAGACCGATTATGAAGGAAAGAAGCCAATGTGGATCATAATGCACCGATTTTGGAGGAAATCTTGCTAAGGTTCAAACGCGAAGACATAGGTCGGGTGTGAGATGCCAGAGTGTGTGCCAACTTCCTCATATTTGAGTGAGCATAACCATTTGGAGGGGCACAAGGGCAGTCATACTCATGCATTCTGACTTATGCATACAGAATAGGATCTCCACCAACTTTTCCATCATTGAAGAAGCAAAGCGATCCACGACGTGAACGTGTGCTCATTTGCGTTATCTCAATGAAAGTATGGATTTAGGAAGTATTTCAGGCCGGATATTGTAGCAAAGCACTGTAGCAACACCGTAGCAAAGTACTGTAACATGACTGTTCACAGCCGGCCGAGAAAGCTGCAAAATAGAGAATCACACGGATGTCCACAGGGGCGTGTGGATCCCCGATTCCAGCCCTATTTAAAGGCAATTCAGCCCCGATTTTAGCATTCTTTTATCCATCTTTTCCCCAACTTGAGAGAGGGTTTCGGCTAGGGTTTGGAGAGGTATTGGCTAGGATTTTGGAAAGGTTCTAGGGCTCTGACATCGTCATCTCTTTGGAAGAAGGTTGGTAGGGGAGCTTCCGTCGAGGCGTATCCTATACCGGACAAGGGGATCTTTGGACGACGAGTAGAGGACTTTCCACAAGACCATCGACACGACTATCGAGGGGGTTTTCTATGGATTCATTGCTTTTACATTCTATTTCTTTGATTGTACTTAGCTCCATGGAGAGCGAAACCCCTAGTGGGTACTTGGGTATTTGTGAACCCTAGGATGTATTCATTTCTTTGAATCTCTTTATTATGCTTTAATTAATTGATGTTTATTGTGAGTTCCAACCTTGAATGCTTTATTGTGTGAATACTCCCCTAGAGTGACACTAGGGTTGAGAGTTCTTGTTGGTAACCTTGTGAGTGAGTGACACACCACGAGTGTTAGACAAATCTAGGTTGGAGAGGGTTGAGAGGGTGAGTCGAGAGGTACAGGAGCGTCCCCTTTCCCCTCCAATGTGTTAGATTCTACCTTCGTTCCTCGAGTTCTTTGCGGCCACAATAGAGTGAATGGTCTAAGGGATGACCTTCCGCTGGGGCTTAGTTGCGGGTGCAATGGAGTGAAGCGCATAAGTGATCTTATTATCTAGGGCTTAATTGTGGTTAGGGACCTTCCACCTGTACCAAAAGGTTAGGTCTACAATTAGGAAGAGATTTATCCCTTGGAATCACTAGAACTTATTGCAATTCTATCCGAGTGCGAGGTTGAGAGGTTATTCTATCTCTCCTCCGGGACATGTATAGAGTTAGGCATAATTGACCTTAGATTTGGAACTATGTAATTAAGGATTTCCATGACTCACTTGCATTGATTAGGAAGCATAATAGAGGGTTCTTGCACTTGAAATGATTGTCCTAGGTGGAGTAATATCCGGGTACCCCATCTTTATCGATTGTCTTGCTGTCTCCTTTACTTGTGCTCTCTTACTTATTGTTTTTTACTTTTGAGAATTGAATCATTGTCACATATATCACTATTCATCTTTCACATAGCTAAAAAGAGAATTAAGTGTTTTTATTCCCCACTCCATGTGGATATGATACCCGCTCATCCGGGATTATTACTTCTACAAACCTGTGCACTTGCGGGATATACACAAGGGGACATTGTCATGAACCCTAGGTTTCATCCATATCCAAACACCACAATATGTTAATCCCTCATGATGAGAGATACTTATACAACATACAAGGGAAAAACATACAATAAAGAAGCAAGAAAACTCCCTCTATGATCTTGATCTCCTTGAATAAATGAAGCACAAAACGGGCACCAATTCTTAATAAAAAACATGCTAAATGTATAAAATACATATAATAAAATATATACATTAAGACACTTATCAGTAAATACATTGTTTGGATCCGCAACACCTCTGGTAATAGTTAATCTTGTCAAAGCATTCAGCTTTACATCAAAGAAAATATCTTCTTTGGAAAATTTAGTAAAGTGTTATACAAAATTGGGTAACAATGTGCTTATATAATGGTAATTTTGTTTCAAAATTTTCCTCTTCTTGTGTTAAGTTTCAAATTTTATATAAAAGTGATTTTATGACAAAAATTTTCCCTATGTGACAGTTGTTGATATCCTTTTAAAGTTATGCCCAAGTTTTAAATTAGATGATTAATGGAACATGTGATTTAATAGAACAAACAAATTGTTGCTTCATTGATTAATGATGATTGCATTTCATATATATATATATATATATATATATATTTCCATACCCTTTTCACGTATTTATCTTGTCTTCAAGTGTTTATTTATTTTGATTCGGTGCTACTTTGGGTATTATAGTGTATTTGTACAGGAAAACAGGCCTCTTTGGAAAAAGGTAGGATTCGGCGTAATTGCAGTGTGAAGATGAGTACTGTAGCAAAAGCACTACAACTGAGTACTGTAGTACATCACTATAGCACAAGTCTGGAGAAGGGACACGTTCTGTGTGCTCATAGAACAATCATGTCGAGTCTGACACCCTCGTGTTGCAGGATGTGTCAGGCCTGAAAATCTGCTTTTCGGTGATTCTGCTTTTCAGTGACTTTCGGGGGGATTGACACCCCTGTGTACAGGGCATGTCATGCCTGGAATCCATGTTTTAAGTCAGATCTAGGGCATTCTTGGGGGACTATTCTCTTCACCCTTTCTTCTTCCTCTTGGGGGCGGTTGCCATGGTCTTCTCCTTCATATTTCTGGGGCCGGACTAAACTTTGGTACTAGAGCGCGAGTAGTAGAGGCACAAGAGAAGTAGGGCTAGCAATGGAGCTCAACATTGGATGCGATCTTGAAGACAAGGGAGTCTCATCTTCTTTCTTTAGATCTGTAGTTGTTTTCTCCATGTTGTGCCCATCCCTCAGGGACTAACCGTCCATGGTGCACCAGGATGTTGAACTTTGATGCTTTGTATGTTTTGAATGCTTTCTTCTAATGATCTACGGAGTTCTTTTAAGTTTCTTGTGTTTAATGATGTGTTTGCATAACTTGATGTGTTTGATGTGCACAAATGCTTTGGTAAAACTTGGTGTATGGATAACCACAGTTGTGATTGCTTATTGTGATTACAAAACTTGATGTGTTTGAGATGCCCAGTTACCCTAGCAGACCTTGGTGTATTTGAGAACCATAGATGCAACATTGCTTTTGAGCACACGCAAGAACCATAGAATGTACCTGGTAGGGATTAGAGGTCAGTCAGCATATGATAGCTCATAGGAATCATCCCGGGGCATTGCTCTCTTGTTGTTGAAATATTAGATTCTACAGTTCCACCTGCTCTATCTCTACGTCTCTCACCTAGTCTAGTTTCAGTCCTCACTTGTCATTCTTCCTTCCTTTAAAATCTAGTTACCAACCATTATTTACCGGTTAGAGATTAAAATATCAATTAGTACTTTGAGTGCATTCCCTGTGGTTTGACAGCCCTAACCCTCACGGGATACCACTTTACTACTTGTGTGCGACCCGTGCACTTGTGGAGAACACATCAAGTTTTTGGCGCCGTTGCCGGGGATCGGCAACTCTTAGGAATATTAGGATTCTAGTAATCTAGCCATTTATCTTTTTCTATATGTATTTCTTTCTATTTTGTTTTTGTTTTGTTACTGATGTCTTTTAACATCACTCATTTTAGGAGGGTCGAGCTAAGGATGAACTACTTGCAACCTTGAGAAATTATACAAGTCACTCAGTTGACTATCATCCAAGTTACTCCCAACAAGAGCAAAGCTTGATAGATTTACTATCACATTGCACACATGTTAGCCACACCAGCGGCATCGAGGATTATCATTCCATTTCTAGCTTAAGAGATGCGGCATCAAGTTTTGAGGAAAGTACATTGCAATGGCAATGCACAATGAGTTCAGAGGATGTAATACCTTCAACAACCCAAGATGATCCACTATGGTTTGACAGCTTCAGTGTCGAAGCTCCTGTGCTCCATAAAGAAAGACCACTCCTAGCACCAAATATACCAATGCAATTTGAGATGAACCTTATCATGGAAAGTTGGGAATTTTTGAGACAGGAGGATAATATCCCACAAGTGGCACTCACTCTGTAATTAATTGCTCCAGATGAAGATAAAGTTTTACAGTTGTCTAATGGTAATGTGGAGGCAATTGAGAGTTGTTCATTTCATGATTGGAGGGGATTAAGTTCCTTGAACGAAGAACATTCAACTCCGGTGGAGGCTAGGGTTGCGCAAGAAAGTGGAAATGATGAAGCTTATAATCAAGAATTGACAAGGCCACTTCACTCCTTCATGATGGACGAACCTCTTGTGATCTCTAATGATTCCGACCATCTATGTTAGGAGAAAACCCATGATGTGATAGTCCCCATTTTTGAAGACCTTCCTCGAATAAGGAACATCAAGAAATGGTTATATTTATTGAAGAATACACGCCACCAACTAGTGACTTGGGGAAACATGGGAGAAAACAAAATTTCAATAAGTGAATGAGATATAATTGATTGAGTTTCATCAAGTAACCTTTTCTCACAGGGATGAATGGTCATACAAGAAAAGAGCACTTCAAGGGGTGAAGTTAAGTCATGCAATAAGGTTGAAGCAACCTTTAGATCCTCCTGTACTGAAATTGAACAACTCATGTCCTGGGTTGTTCCCTTGGAAACCTAAGCATCGATATTTGAAACTTCTAGCATTGATGAGAGCTCGAGGATAGGGGCATAAGGGGTTTGATTGTGGAAGAATTAAGAATATCGAGTCGACCCACAATGCCATATCACATTCCTTGGAGTTTGACCAAATTTTTCTCAAGGAATTCCCCGGTAAGCTCACAAACTTCACATTTTTTTATATTAACAATGCAAGCTATAGCCGGATGGGACCCTTGTATTTTCATACTGAAATGTTAGATGATTGTGCAAACTCCAAGACAATGGAACACAAAGTTCTTGAACAATTGGTGAGCTTGTTCAAGGCAAGAAAAAGAGGTCGAGAACTCAGGAGAATGTTGGCAAGAAAAGCAAGCCATCTAATGAACCATATGTGCACATACTGAGCTTGGATAGTTCTCAACCCAATTTGTTTCCTTGGAGGCCTAAAATAAGACAGCTCAAACCTCTGACATGCATCCCTCCATGGTAGATAATGTTGTGCTTTAATGGAAGTAGCTATGCAACTTGTAGCTGGGAGGAACACACTCTTTTCAAGCCACCTTGAGGTAACTAATAAGGTACTTCAAGCTAGTGACGTTAAACAAGAGCTTCTTGGGAGGCAACCTAAGCTTTGGTTATTTTTGCCCCTTTGGTTTTCTTAAGTTTAGTGTAGTTTCTTGCTTTGAGTTCTTGAATAATTTGGTGCTGCTCTCACTTAATTTAGGGTTTGATCCTTGGTATTTTTGCTTCTATTCATTGCATATCTATTTTGTAAATTGTTGGGGTTAAATGCCTTGGTGATGGAAGTTTTGTAAAATTGAGAAAATACAGTTCTAATGGATTTCCAGGATGGACACGAGAATGTCAAGGGGAGCGACATGCTTTTTATTCACCTGGCATGGTCGTGTCATGACTGTTTTGAATTTTCATCACCCTTCTGAGATTTCCAGTGGGTTTAGCACACTTGGGGACACGATCGTGTTCACCCTGATTTCTTGCATTTGTGGATTAATTTCTATTGTTTTAATGTGGGATATCACACCGAGGTTGATAGCCATATTAACGATTCTTAAGCATCAGTAGTCTTTCTTTTAGTAGTATTCTTCTTTTATTTCTTATTTTCCTTTTCTTGAGCTTCACTTGTGCCCCTTTTTCTTGTAGGATGTGAGCCATATGAAAACAAGGAACAAACATCTTGAGAGCGGCCACATTACTCCACGCGTTCAGGAAAATCCCTAAAACTTCTCCCAATTTTATTTGTCCTTGATTCATTTCTTCATGCATACATTTGTACATTGAGGACAATGTACGATTTAAGTTTGGTGGAGGGTTTTACTGTTGTATTCGTTGTGATGAGCATGACTTAGGACGATCTATAATCTTATTTTGTGGAATTTCTAAGTGAAAGGGGACGCTAGTGTTAGTGTATTTGTATTGAGCTTAATTGTTAGCTTCACTCTCGTCTTGGAAACCTCTTATGTTCTCAGATTACCCAATTTGTGGAGCCACTTGTATTTAGGAGAGAACTTTAGCTCCATGACTTGGTTTTTTGTGTTAAAAAAAAACTGGAAAGTCGGATTCCATGTGGGATGCCCTACCGGTTCTTTGTAAATACTTTGTAAAAAGATGGTAGAAAGAGCTATCACCATAGATATGTTAAAGCTGCTCTTGAGTAGTCAAATTTTGGGCATTACAAGTGTAATTTGATAAGCAACCAAGAGAAAGGGCTACCTCTTGGGTGTATGAAGCTACTACCCATTTAATATAGTGTGAAATAAGGTCATTGTTAGCTAAGTTGATCATACATTACATGGGGCACATAAATTAGGGTAATCATACACATAGTCGGGGAGTACAAGGTGAGAGTGAAACTTATCATTTTTAATCAGCTAAACACACACTAACAACTGGTTTCCTATTACACTTTTGAAATTCCTATATTATTGAGATTAGAGGTCATGCATTCATCTTCTTTCTTATGTGTTGATGTACTTTGCTTGAGGATAAGCAAATGTTCAAGTGTGGGGGTATTTGATGAGTGCATTTCATATATATATATATATATATTTATCTTGCCTTCAAGTGTTTATTTATTGTGATTTGGTGCTGCTTTGGGTATTATAGTGTATTTGTGCAGGAAAATAAGTCCTTGTGCAAATAGAGCAGAATTCGGCGCAATTACAGTGTGAAAGGATGAGAATGTACAGTGCTCTATGATAAGTGCTTGTGTGTTAAGAATGAGAAGTGTTATTTCCTTATGATGAGCATTAATTTTATCAGGTTTAAGCGCTAATACATGTGTATTTGTGTTCTTTTGCGCATTTAGGGTTGTGAAGCTAAGTATTAAGAAAAGAAGGCAAAAGTAGATCGTGAATGCACTTTTTGGTGGAATCTTGTAAGGAACAAAAGCGAAGACACAAGTGGGGCTCTAAGATACGTGAATGTGTTCTAACCTCCATGTATTCAAGTCATTACAATGAGATGGAGGGGCATCAAGGCAGTCACATTTGCATATCCCGACTTGTGCATTGATAGCAAGATCTTCACCAATGAGGCCTTTGATTGAAGAAGAGTTGCGATCTACGGCTTAAACATGTGGCCATTTATGTTGACTCGATGAAAAGTGTGGAATTGGGAGTGTTTTAGTGGAGTACTGTAGCAGGTTAATGTAGCAAATCAATGTAGCAATATACTGTTCACAGCCGGCCGAAAATCAGGTTTCCAGAGAATCCACACGCCCGTGTGGAAATTCCACAGGGGCGTGTGGATGCCCGATTCCAGCCGTATTTAAGCCGAGATTCAGGCCAATTTTAGGGGAATCTTTCACCCTTCTCTCAAACTTTTATCCATCTTTTGAGAGGCCGTCGGCTAGGGTTTTGAGAGGCTTTTGGCAAGTCTTTAGAGTGGTCGTATGGATTCAACACCGCGCTTCTCTTGGAAGAAGGTTTTTGGGGGAACTTTCGTCAGCACCGATTCAGCTACGTGTGCCCTAGGCCGGACAAGGGGACCTTTGGAGAAGAAGAGGCTACTCCATAAGACCATCGACACGAATACTGAGGGGGTTTTCCTATGAAATACTTGATTTTGCTTTCGATTTCATTATTGATTATATCTTACTCCATGGAGAGCTAAACCCCCTAGTGGGTACTTGGACTTTGTAAACCCTAGGATGTTAATGTTTCTTTGACCTTTTATTATGCCTTCCTTAATTGATGTTTTAATTGAGTTTCAATCTTGAATGCTTGTTGAATGATTTCTCTCTTAGAGTGACATTAGGGTTGAGGTTCATCTTGGTAACCTTTGTAGATGGGTGACACACCATGAGGATTAGACAAAGCTAGATTGGAGAGGGTTAAGAGGGTGAGTCGAGAGGTAGCGGAGCGTCCCCTTTCCCCTATGGTGTGATTTATCCTACCTCCAATTCCTAGAGTTCTTTGTGGTTACAATAGAGTGAATAACTAAAGGGTTGAGCTGGGGCTTAGTTGCGCGAGCAACAGAGTGAAGCGTTGAAGTGACTTTAGTATCTATGGCTTAATTGTGACTAGGGGTCTTTCTCCTGGACTGAAGGGTTAGATCTACACATAGGAATAGGGTTTATCACTTGGAATCCCTAGAACTCCATACAACTTTGCACAATGTGAGGTGTTGAGATTGAGCGATTTCTCCACCGGGACATAGTGTAGAGTTAGTCAAAGTTGAACTTAAGTTTTGGACCGTGTGCTTTAGGATCTCCACAACTCATTAAGTATTAGTTAGGAAGCATAATAGTGGGTCTTGCACTTGAAACATTATTCCTAGGGCGAGCATTGTTCGAGTACCCCACTTCTATCGATTGCCTTTCCTCTCACTTACTTGGGCCTCTCGTTCTTGTTTCTTTTGTTTCTTCTTACATTACACTTTATCAACACAATCATTATTCATCTTCGCTCGGTTAAGTAGCAATTTTAGTATTTTTATTCCCTACTCCATGTGGATATGATACCCCACTCACTTGGGATTTATTACTTCGACAAACCCGTGCACTTGCGTGTCACAAGCAAGGGGCGTTGTCACTCTCAGGCTTGACATGGTCTTGACACGACTGTGCGCATTCCACTGATTATTCCGAGTAATTTGTGAAGATGAGTATTATAGCATTTTACTATAGGAAATCATTGTAGCACAAGTCTGGAGAAGGGACATGGTCTGTGTGCTCATAGCACGATCATGTCGAGCATGACACCCTCATGTCATAGGGTGTGTTAGGCCTGAAAAATTTGCTTTTCGGTGATTGTGCTTTTCAGCGATTTTCGAGGGAATTGACACCCCCGTGTCCAAGGCGTGTCATGCCTGGAATCCATGTTTTAAGTTAGATCTAGGGCATTCACGGGGGACTATTCTCTTCACCCTTTCTCCTTTTTCTTGGGGATAGCTACCATGGTCTTCCCCTTCACATTTATGGGGCTCGGACTGAACTTTGGTGCTAGAGCGTGAGTAATGAAGGCACAAGAGAAGTGGGGCTAGTAATAAAGACAAGGGATTCTCATCTTCTTTCTTTAGATCTTGATGCTTTGTATGTTTTGAATGCTTTATTCTAATGATCTACGGAGTTCTTTTGGTTTCTTATGTTTAATGATGTGTTTTCATAACTTGATGTGTTTGATATGTGCAGATGCTTTGGTAAAACTTGGTGTATGGATGACCAAAGTTGTGATTTCTTTTTGTGATTGCAAAACATGATGTGTTTAAGATGCACAGTTACCCTAGTAGAACATTGATACACCACTTTGCTTGTGACCCGTAAGTGCACGGGTTTGTCGAAGTAATAAATACCAGGTGAGTGGGTATCGAATCCACAAGGAGTAGAGAATAAAAACACCAAGATTGCTTCTTATTTAAGCAAAGATGAAACAATGATTGTGTTGATAAGATGTAATGTGGAAAAAATAAAAGAAATAAAAAAGAGAGGGACAAATAAGTGTGAGGAAAGACAATAGATATGAAGTGGGGTACTCGGATATTGTCCCATCTAGGATTATCGCTTCAAGTGCAAAACCAACTATTATGCTTCCTAACTAATGCTCAATGAGTTGTGGACATACTAAGGTCAACCGTGCCTAACTCTATACTATGCCCCGGTGGAGAAATCGATTAGTCTCAACATCTCACACTATTCAAAGTTGCAAGACGCTCTAGGGATTCCAAGTGATAAACCCTATTCCTATATGTAGACCTAACCCTTTCGTCCAGCCGAAAGGCCCTAGTCACAATTAAGACCCAGATACTAAGGATTACATCAACGCTTCACTCTGTTGCCCGCCCAACTAAGCCCTTGCGGAGTTCCTCTCTTAGTACTTCACTCTATTGTGTCCGTAAAGAACTCGAGGAAATAGAGGTAGGATAAATCACATCGGAGGGGAAAGGGGATGCTCCTCTACCTCTCAACTCACATCTCGACCCTCTCCAATCTAGCTTTGTCTAACCCTCGTGGTGTGTCACTTACTCACACAGATTACCAATGTGAATTCTCAACCCTAGTGTCACTCTAAGGGATAAATCATTTAACAAGTATTCAAGATTGGAACTTAATTAAAACATTAATTAAGGAAAGCGTAATAAAAGGTTAATGAAACAAATACATCCTAGGGTTCACAAATTCAAGTACCCACTAGGGGTTTAGTTCTCCATGGAGAAAGATAAAATCAATAGTAAAATTGAAAGTAAAAAACAAGTAATCCATAGGAAAACCACCTTGGTAGTCGTGTCGATGATCTTGTGGAGTATCCTCATCCTCTTCAAAGATCCCCTCGTCAAACCTAGGGCACACCTCACCGGATTGGTGCCGACGAAAGATCCCCCAATAGCTATCTTCCAAGACAAATGCGATGTCGAAGCTATAGAAGCACTCCAAAAGCCTTGCAAATACCTCTCTAAATCCTAGCCACAAGCCTCTCAAGTGTTGGAGAAAAATAGAAAGAAGGATCCTGAAATCAGGCTGAATCGCAACTTTAAATAGGCTGGAATCGGGCATCCACACGGCCTTGTGGATTTTCCACAAGCCCCTGTAGAATTTCCTCATGGGCGTGTGGATTCTCTAGAATTCTGATTTTCTGCGGAATATGAACAGTAACTACTACAGTATTGCTATAGTAGCCTGCTACAGTACTGGCCAAAAGTACTCCAGATTCACACTTTTCATCGAGGCAACATAAACGGGCACACGTTTATGCCATTGATTGCGCCACTTCTTCAATAAAAAGCCTTATCGGTGAAGATCTTGATATCATTGCACAAGTTGGGCTACGCAAACGAGACTGCCTTCGTGCCCCTCCAACTCATTGTAATTGCTTGAATACATGGAGGTTGGCACACATTCTTGTATCTTTGAGCCAAACTTGTGTCTTCGCATTTGTTCCTTCCAAAATTTTATCAAATAGTGCATTCACGATCTACATTGGTCTCTTTCTTACATATTTTCAACCTTACATGCACCAAAGTAACACAAATACACATGTATTAGCGCTAAAACCTGATAAAAGTAATGCTCAATGCAAGAAAAGAATACGTTGTATTACTAATAGACAAGCACTTATCAAACTCCCCCATACTTAAGCTTTTTCTTGTTCTCAAGAAAAAATAAAACATTGAATCATAGAAGAAGGAAATATTGAAAGTGCTTGACCTTAGGTTCACCAAAACATACCCATCTATCTGATCGTCTCTATACCCAAGGGGGTAGGTATGATTGCCTTCTTGGCCCTTTTAATAGCATCTAATAGGCCCATGCCCATGATAAGTCTCGTAATGTAGGGTCTAGAGAAGAGGGCACCGATCCTGGCGTACTGTCCCTGATGTCTCAAATACTCTGCCACGACATGTCCTAAGTGAAGCAGCTCGCTCTGCACCATGGAGTATAGATATAACAACTCCTATCTACTCAAAACTCAGTGCTGTCCCCGCAACCATTCATTGATCTGGTCAAAATGGCATGCATGTATCTATAACTTGGCCTAGACAGGCAAGTCGCCTTTGACACCCCCAGCTCATACTGACCACGGCCACATAATACTTGATAAGTGCGCTGAGGAGTCAAGATACCTGGATAATCTATAGGAAGCTGCTTGTATCCTCTGTGGCAGTGAATTCATCATCATAGAGCCCCAATCGAGTCAAAAACTACGTGACGCTTATAATGTAATGATGCCCGAATACTCTAAAATGTATGGCGTCACCACTGTTAAAACTGGAGTATGATATGTCAAACTCAAATGATGCTAGTACTTCAGTGTCGGCAAATGAATAACATGGTCATGAATAGATAACAGTCTACGCCAACTGCCCACGTCTAGCATCTCCTCAAGCTCATCTACCATATTGTCGACCATTTGTATCTCTCGCACAACGTCCAAATTCGGTAACCACATCTTACTAAACTTAAGGTTGGACAAACGCTCAAACCGAGCCTAGTGCTCTGGAATAGCAAATTCTATATGCTCGGGCTCAGGGGAGTGCTCTCGGGGGTGCTTCCTAGCGGCTTTCTTTGTTCTGGGGGCATACCTACAAGTATCAAAATGAAATGATCAAATTCATTCATAAAACAACACTGCAGGGATCTACACGGTAGTGTGAAAATTCCACACGACCATATGGATCCATGGGGCGTGAAAGCAACACGCTCCTTATGCTCAAAATCCACAAATACACCCCCAAATCGCTTTTAAACTCGCTCTAAACAAATATCAACAATTTTTGGTACAAAAACGAGGCACATTCACCCGTTTAATCAAAGGAAATCAATAAAAATCGAGTAGTGGCGAAGATAAGAGGGAAGAGAGGGTTTACTGATAAGATAAAGTTAAAAATCTTTAAATCAGTCGGAAAACTTGAATGAAACTTCTCTAAACCCACAGTTGGAGGTCGGGAGTGAAAGCAAGAGTGTTCTCTGAGTGTTTTGGAGTGTGTAAACTGAGAAGCCTTGATGGATTTATAAAGAAGAACACAACCCTTTGCTTTCCGCACATCCACACGAGCGTATGGAAATTTCCCACGCCCGTGTGACTCCATAGGAAAAATCCACAAGGGTAGACGCAGGCCCATGTGTGATCCCTGGATAACACTCAACGCTTTTTGAATGCATCTATACGGGCCTGTGGAAATTCCTAACACCTGTGTGCCCGACCCACAGGGGTAGCGCACGCCCCTGTGGCTTCTCTGTCCAACCCAAAAAAATTTTCTAAGTATAACGCACGCCCGTATGAAAATTCCACACAGGTGGACCTTCACAGGCCTAGCTCACAGGGGCACCCACACGCCCCTGTGTATTCTCGGGATGGAGCAGAGCTCTTCCACAGAGATCAAAACGGGCGTGTGGAAATTACTCAAGCCCGTGTGTTTGTAACAGGATCATCCACAGGGGCGAGTCCATGCCCTTGTGTCTTCTCGGGAAAAAAATTTCTAAGTCTCTCTAGGAATGCACACGCCCGTGTGGAAATTACCAATGGGTATATGACCGTCACAAGGTCGTTCACAGGGGCTAGTCCCCGCCCTTGTATCCTTTCGGGATGAGCTCTCAGTAGAGAACCACGACCGTGTGGCCGTGTGTTTTCTCTGGATGACTTAAAATGAACTGCAGGCTCTGCAGAAAATCCCTGAACATGTAAATACACTCAGAGCCTGTCCTATCATGTGAAATATATCAGGGAAAAACATGAAAAAACTCGCTCAAATGACCAATAAATTCGCATACACATTTTAAGAAAATGAAAACCCCAAATAATACATAAGAAAATCGCATCAAAAGCATCGAAAAGATCTAGACACCAACACTCAAAGCTTTATTTATGCAAAAATTAACTAAAAACTAGAAAAACAATAAAGACTTGGGTTGCCTCCCAAGAATCCCTTGTTTAATGTCACTTAGCTTGACGTATCATATCTTACCTAACGGTGGCTCATAAATGAAGGTTTCCCTCTTACCCATGACTTGGAAGCACGATGAACTTAGTCTTTTGAAGGTAGAGGGAGAGTTATGGAGCTTATTGCCACATGAGGGTTCATCACCCTTGTTCCATTCTTGTGCATCCCCAACAGAATTGGGGCATTTCTTGTGGTGTCTTCTTGCTTGCTTCATCTTCCAGAGCACCTTCTTTACAATCCCCCGGGTAGATGGTACTTTCTCCTCTAGACCAATTATCATTACTTTTTCCTCCTCCACTTCTTCGTCTACCAACCTCTCATACGGGTCCGGATTCAACATTTCCTACAAATATTCGTCGATTAGTTCATCAGTAGTGTCTAGAAAGTAGAGAGTATCATCAATGTCAAGAGAATGTCGCATGTCTTCGGGAGGCGGTAGGTCAACTTGTCGTCACCCACTCTCAGTGTCAACTCCCCACTCTCAGTGCCTTGGAAGTGCGCAAGAATGGCCTCACAAGTATCAAAGGAACATCCGCATCCTCATCGACGTTTAATACTACAAAATCTAGAGGAAATATATACTTGTCAACTTTGACAAGGACGCCTTCAATGATGCCACTCAGATGTCTCACCGTTCGGTCTGCTAATTGTAATGTCATCCGAGTCGGCCTAGGCTCTCCCAAGCCTCGCTTCTGAAAGAAACAATATGGCATGACGTTGATACTAGCGCCTGAATCCGCCAATGCCATTTCTTCACCCAAATTACCAATGTTGCATGGGATGATGAAGCTTCCGGGGTCTTTCTTCTTGTTCGGCATATTCTTTGGCAACACCACCGAACAAGAGCCATCTAGGATCACCGATGCACTCTCTTCCAACTTCCTCTTGTTGGTCAAAAGATCTTTCAAGAACTTAGCATACCGAGGCATTTGAGACAACGCCTCCACAAAAAGAATGTTGATGTACAATTACTTGAATAGAGCCAAGAACTTCTTGTATTGCTCATCATTTTGGTCATCCTTCAATCTTGAAGGATAAGGGATTCTTGGCTTGTAAGATGGGGGTACCACCTTTTTTTCTCCTTGTTTGCTCTTTCCTCAACCACCACGACCTCATGTGCTTCAACATTGGTCTTCTCACTTGGAAGCCTACACTTGTCCTCACAACCACTTCTCAAAGTAATCGCCTTCATATGTTCTCGTGGATTGGTCTCGGTGTTACTCGTCAAGCTTCCTTGTGGTCTCTCCAATAGAGACTTCACAAATTTCCCCACTTGATTCTAAAAATTGTACAATGAAACTGTGTGGTTGCAAAGTGTAGCCTCGATCGATCCGAACCATATATCCGATGATTGCACAAATTTGGTCAAGGCTTTCTCTAAGTCGGTCAACCGGGTCTCCAAGCCTGAAACTCTATTCTCCAGGTTTAGGGCTTGTTGTTGTTGAAAATTCGGTGGTGCTATAGCTAATTGCTGCCCTTGATTACTCCATGAGAAATTGGGGTGGTTCCTCCACACCCTTAGTTGTAGGTGTTTCTATAAGGATTACCTTGTACTCTTCCCGAATTGCCCATAAAGTTTACTTGTTCAGTCGAGGCTGAAGTAGTAATCAAAATAGGACAATCAGATGGCATATGTGAAACCCCACAACCATCACAACTCGTGATAGCGACCACCCTCAGTGAAGTCAATGTATCCAATTTCTTGCTCAATGCCTCTAATTGGGCTACCAAAGATGTAACCGCATCTATCTCATGGTGTCTGGCCACTTTCTTTATTTCCCTTGCATTCCATTGGTAGCTATTCATGGCCATTTCTTCTACCAACTGTCGGGCTTCATTAGGGGTCTTGCTCCCCATTGTACCTCTTGCGGTGGCATCTAGAAGTTATCTTGTACTTGGATTCAACCCGTTGTAAAAAGTTTGAATGATCATTCATTCGGGAAATCCGTGTTGTGGACACTTTCGCAAGAGATCCTTGAATTGCTCCCACGTCTCAAACAAGGATTCAAGCTCCCACGTCATGATGGATGCTTTTGGCAAGGAATGAAGCCACTGCTTGGCTCTTCTTTTGAGAGAGAATCCTCATCGGCCAAGCTATTGAACTGAGCTGACTGTTGGATCATCTTGATGAATGCTGGCTTTAGCTTGAAATTTGGAGCTGTAGTCGGGTATCCACACGCCCCTGTTGAATTTCCACATGGGCGTGTGGATTCTTTGGAATTCTAATTTTCTGCAAGCTATGAACAGTTAGTGCCATAGTACTTACTACAGTAATTTGCTGCAGTAACCTACTACATTACCCGCCAAAAAACTCTCAATTCACACTTTTTATTGAGGCAACATAAACAGACACACGTTTATGCCATAGATTGCATTGCTTATTCAATAAAATGCCTCATTGATGAAGATATTGATATCATTGCACAAGTCGGGATACGTAAATATGGCTGCCTTTGTGCCCCTCTAACTCATTGTAATTGCTTCAATACATGGAGGTTGGCACGCATTCTCGTATCTTTGGGCCCAACTTGTGTCTTCACATATGTTCCTTCCAAGATTTCATCAAATAGTGCATTCACGATCTACATTGGCTTCTTTCTTACATATTTGGCTCCATAACCCTACATGAACCAAAGTAACACAATACACATGTAAAACTTGATAAAAGTAATGCTCAATGCAAGAAAAGAATACTTCATATTAATAATATGCAAGAACTTATCAAAGTCTCCCATACTTAAGCTTTTGCTTGGGCTCAAGCAAAAATAAAACATTGAAGCATAGAAGAAGGAAATATTGAAAGTGCTTGGTCTTAGGTTCACCAAAGCATGCAAGAAGAGCATTCTATAAGTAAGGAAAATTTCAACACTGAATACGAAAAATCAATTCTCTAGCTTAAAACTTGAATAAAAAAGGACAATAAACCCGAAATCGTATAAGTTGACCTACCGCCTCGCCGAAGCCATGCGACATTCTCTTGACTTTGATGATACTCTCTACTTTATTGACACTACTAATGAACTAATCAATGAATATATGCAGGAAATGTTGAATCCAGACTCGTATGAAGGGTTGCTAGACCAAGAAGTAGAGGAGGAAGAAATAATGATACTTGGTCTAGAGAAGAAATTACCATCTACCCCAGGGATTGTGAAGAAGGTACTCTAGAAGATAAAGCGAGCAAGTAGACACCATAAGAAATGCCCCAAGTCTGTTGGGGATGCACAAGAATGGAACAAGGGTGACGAACCCTCATGTGGTAACAAGCTCGACAACTCTAACTCTACCTTCAGAAGACTATGTTCATCGTACTTCCAAGTCATGGGTAAGAAGGAAACCTTTATCTATGAGCTCCTGTGAGATAAGACAAGGTACGTCAAGCTAAGTGACTTTAACAAGTGCTTTTTGGGAGGCAACCCAAGTCTTTATTGTTTTTCAAGTTTTTAGTTAATTTTTGCATTGAATAAGGCTTTGAGTGTTGGTGCCTAGATCTTTTTGATGCTTTTGTTGTGATTTTCTTGTGGATTATTTGGTGTTTTCATGTGGTTAAAATGTGTATCGCAAAGTTATTGGTCGTTTGAAAGAGTTTTTCGTGTTTTTCCCTGGTATATTTCACATGATAGGACAGGTTCTGAGTGTTTTTACATGTTTAGGGATTTTCTGCAGAGCCTGTAGTTTTTTCTAAGTCATCCAGAGAAATTGCACGGCCATGTTGAATTTTTACACGACCGTGGGTCTATACTGAGAGCTCATCCTAAGAGGACACAGGGGCATGGACTCGGGCCTATGAATGACCTTGTAACGGTCACACGCCCATGGGTAATTTCCACACAGGCGTGTGTATTCCTCTAAAGACTTAGAGATTTTTTTTTCCCCGAGAAGACAGGGGAGCGTGTACTCGCCACTGTGGATGATCCTATGACAAACACACGGGTGTGTAAAATTTCCACATGCCCATGTGGATCTCTGCAGAAGAGCTCTCCGTCATTGCAAGAATACATGGGGCGTGTGAGTGCCCCTGTGAGCTAGGCCTGTGAAGGTCCACGCCCATGTGGAATGTCCACACGCCCATGTGGATGAGTTCAGAAAGCATTGAATTTTATTCTGAGAGCACACAGGGGCGTGCGTCTGCCCCTGTGGGTCTCTTCTATGAAGTTATATGGGCGTGGGTAATTTTCACACTCCCGCGTGGATGTGCAAAAAGTAGAGGGTTGCATTCTTCTTAATAAATCTATCGAGGCTTCTCCATTTACACACTCGAAAATCCTCACAGAACACTCTTGCTTTCGCTCCCAACCTCCAACTGTCGGTTCAGAGAAGTTTTATTCAAGTTTTTCGGCCGATTTAAAGATTTTTAACTTCATCTTGTCGGTAAACCCTCTCTTCCCTCTTACCTTCACCATTACTCAATTTTCTTTGATCTCTTTTGATTAAACGGGTGAATGTGTCTCATTTTTGTACCAAAAATGGCTGACATTTGTTTAGAGCGAGTTTAAAAACAATTTAGAGGTGTATTTGTGGATTTTGAGCACAAGGAGCGTAAGGCTTTCACGCCATGTGGATCCACATGGTCGTGTGGAATTTCCACACGACAGTGTGGATGCCTGCAGTGTTGTTTTATGAATGAATTTGATCGTTTTCTTTTCGATGCTTGCAGGTATGGCCCCCAAAATAAAGAAAGCCACTAGCAAGCGCCCCCAAGAGTACTCCTCCAAGCCCGAGCATATAGAATTTGCTATTCCTTTAACCCCAGGCCCGGTTTGAGCATTTGTCCAAGCTTAAGTTTGGTCGGACGCGGTTCCTGGATTTGGATGCTGTACGAGAGATATAGATGCCCGATGACATGGCAGATGAGCTTGAGGAGATTCTAGCCGTGGGCAGTTGCCGCAGACTGTTATCTATTCGTAATTTTGTTATTCGTTTGCCGACACTAGAAGTACTCGCATCATTTATGTTTGACAAATCGTACTCCAGTTTTAATAGTGGTGACGGCATACAGTTTAGAGTATTCGGGCATCATTACAATATGAGCATCACACAGTTTTTGACTCGATTGGGGCTCTACGATGACGAATTCACTACCATAGAAGAGTACGAGCAGCTTCCTACAGATTATCCAGGTAGCTTGACTCCTCAGCGCGCTTATCGAGTATTATGTGGCGGTGGTCAGTATGAGCCGGGGGTGTCAAAAAATGACTTGCCTATCTAAACCGAGTTATAGATACATGCACGCCATTTTGAGCAGATCAGTGAATGGTCACGGGGACAACACTGGAGTTTTGAGCAGGCAGGAGATGTTATATCTGTACTCCATGGTGCAGAGCGAGCTGCTTCACTTAGGAGATGTCGTGGTAGAGTATCTGAGACATCAGGGACAATACGCCAAGATCGGTGCCCTCTTCTCTGGACCCCACATTACGAGGCTTATCATGGGCATGAGCCTATTAGATGCTATTAGAAAGGCCGAGAAGGCAATCATACCTACCCCCTTGGGTATAGAAACGATCAGACAGATGGGTATGTTGCATTGGTATGGGCCGGGAGTGAATGTATTGATTCTGCCTGACCTAGAGATAGCAGGGGGAGAAGCTGATGCATATGATGGGTCACAACAGGCTTCCATGCCTCAGCCCGAGCAGATTGAGACTAATACACCACCAGCAGCACGGGAGCCATCTCTAGTGTGGATGTTTTCACCACCTCGAGCCCATGATTGCTTTGAGAGGCTCGAGAGTGCAGTGGAAGTATTGTAGAGCGACTTGGCTGAGGTGCGTACTACACAGGTTGCAAACCACATAGAGATGATGGCGGGTCTTGACATATTACAGCAGCTACTTGAGGGCGACACAACTTCACCATTTTCTATGAGACCGAGGACCACTCAGGCTCTGCCAGCATCACCATCGCTATCTCCACCAGCACCGTTCGATTTAGCACCACCAGTAGCAGGAGCAGAGCCAACACCAGATGACCATGACGCTTGATGCGTCTTTTCTTTTATTTCTTTTATTTTTTTCGTATTTTATTTTAGTATTTCTATTTTTGACTTGTACACTCAGAAAGGATTCTCCTTCTGAGTTTATCTTTTATTTTGTCTCGAGTTGTATTCCATTGCTCTATTTCTTATATACTCGAGTTGTTTTTGTTTATCGAGCTTCACTGAATCTTGTGCATGCGTGGAGATGGTCTTGTCAATATGCGAATTGAGAACTAGTCATGGACACGGCCAAGGTGTTTTACACTTGGCCGTGTGTGCTTCACAACCCGTTGGAACTTCACTCCCAATGATTTACCTCTATCAAATGCAACACTGGGAGTCAGGGGAGTATTGTTTCGATTGCCACTTCCACATATATTCTTGATTGTTATACTTGTTAATGAGCTTGCATGTTTACATTGAGGGCAATGTATAACTTAAGTGTTTCGGGTGGGGGGGGAATTACATTGCACATGTCCTTTACATAAGTTTTAACTGAACATACATGGTCATGTAGCCAATAGCGGTTCACATTAGTTAAAACGATTGTATTCTTGAGTCTAGGTGAATTTTTAACAATGAATGTTTTCAAGGTCTAGTTTTTACTTGAATTTCTAGGAATTTTTCCCGATTGACACTTGTTGCACATCTCGCTCATTAAACTCTTTTGGAAACTCAAGTTCAATGTTTAAGGGACTAATTAGTTTTATTTCTTGTTTTGTAATTGACAAAAAATGAAAAAAAATGGAAAAAGAGAAAAAAAAAATTGTACGTGTTTGTGTGCATTGGGGATGGGCAGAGCTACCGCCTATGAAGTATGAAGCTACTCTCATAAGTCAGATACTAGTTATGCCCTAATGAGAGAAAGAGCTATCTCATAGGATGAGTGAAAGCTACTACCCTAGTAGAAAGAGCTACCAACTCGAAAGTGTGAAAGCCACCTTAGCGGCCGCTTTGGAAAGGGCTACCTTAGAGGATGTTTGAAGCTACTACCATTCCTTTATTTTGTTGTGTTTTGTAGATAAATAAGTCCCTTATTACTTAGAACTTTAAGGAGTATACTTTGGGTTGAATTGACTGAGTTTACACACACTTACACGATTTCGGGTTTGCTGTCCTTATTGATTCAACTTTTTAGCTAGAGCATTGATTTTTCGTATTTAGTGTTGAAATTTCCCTTACTTATAGAATGCTCTTCTTGCATGCTTTGGTGAACCTAAGGCCAAGAACTTTCAATATTTCCTTCTTCTATGCTTCAATGTTTTATTTTTGCTTGAGAACAAGAAAAGCTTAAGTGTGGGGGAGTTTGATAAGTGCTTGTGTATTAGTAATACGAAGTATTCTTTTCTTGTGTTGAGCATTTCTTTTATCATGTTTTAGTGCTAATACATGTGTATTTGTGTTACTTTGGTGCATGTAGGGTTGTGGAGCTAAATATGTAAGAAAGAACCCAATGTAAATCGTGAATGCACTATTTGATGAAATCTTAGAAGGAACAAATGCAAATACACAAGTTGGGCTCAAAGATATAAGAATGTGTGCCACCCTCCATGTATTCAAGCAATTACATTGAGTGCGAGGGGCACGAAGGCAGTCACATTTGCGTATCCCAACTTATGCAATGATATCAAGATCTTCACCTATGAGGCCTTTTATTAAAGAAACGACACGATCTACGGTATAGATGTGTGCTAGTTTATGCAAAGTGTGAATCGGGAGTGTTTTTGGCCGGCAACGAAGCAAGCACTGTAGCAATTACTGTAGTAGTTACTATTCACAATCCGCAGAAAATCAGAATTCCAAAGAATCCACACGCCCGTGTGGAATTTCCATGGGGGCATGTGGAAAATTCACGGGATCATGTGGATGCCAGATTCCAGCCTATTTAAAGCTGCGATTCAGCCCGATTTTGGGATCCTTCTTTCCATCTTTCTCCAACTCTTGAGAGGCTTGCAACTAGGGTTTAGAGAGGTATTGGCAAGGATTTTTTAGTGGTTCCTCTTGGAAGATAGCTATTAGGGGGAGCTTTCGTCGGCACCGATTTGGCGAGGTGTGCCCTAGGCTTGACAAGGGGACCTTTAGAGTGGACGAGCTACTCCACAAGACTATCGATATGATTACTGAGGGGCTTTTCGTATGGATTACTTATTTTTACTTTCGATTTTACTATTGATTATATCTTGCTCAATGGAGAGCTAAACCCCTACTGGGTACTTGGATTTGTGAACCCTAGGATGTATTTGTTTCATTAACCTTTTATTACGCTTTCCTTAATTGATATTTTAATTGAGTTCCAATCATGAATTCTTGTTGAATGATTTATCCCTTAGAGTGACACTAGGGTTGAGAATTCACGTTGGTAATCCTTATGAGTGAGTGACACAGACACGTCCGTATATGCGTGTAAACCGCAAGTGCACGGGTGTCGAACTAACAATCCTAGGTGAGTGGGTATCATATCCACAGAGAGTAGGGAATAAAACACTTGAGTTGTTTATTAACTAATGTGGAAGATGAATAGTGATAAGTGTGACAAAATATGAAATAATGAAAATAAAAACAACAAGATAGAAGGCACAAGTAAAGGAGAAGATAAGGTAATCAATAAAGATGGGGTACCCGGATATTAATACGCCTACGATAATCATTTCAAGTGCAACAACCCTCTATTATACTTCCTAATTGATGCAACAATGAGTAGTGGAAATCCTTAATTACATGATCCCAAATCTAAGGTTAACCATGCCTAACTCTATACATGTCCCGAAGGAAAAATTGAATAACCTCTCAACCTCGCACTCGCATTGAATTAAAATGAGCTCTAGGGATTCCAAGTGATAAACCCTATTCCAATGTATAGATCTAATCCTTTGTCCAGGTGAAAGATCCCTAGCCACAATTAATCCCTAGATGCTAAAATCACTTCAACGCTTCACTCCGTTGCACTCGTAACTAAGCCTCAGCAGAAGGTCATCCCTTAGCACATTCACTCTAATATAGCCGCAAAGAACTCTTGGACTGTGGAGGTAAGATAGATCACACTAGAGGGGAAAGGGGACGTTCCGCTACCTCTTGACTCACCCTCTCAACCCTCTCAAATCTAGCTTTGTCTAACTCTCATGGTGTGTCACTCACTCACAAGAGTTGCGAAGAAGAACTCTCAACACTAGCATCACTCTAGGGGAGCATTCAAACAATCAAGTCTCCAAGATTGGAACTCACAATAAACATCAATTAATTGAAAGCATAATAAAGATGTTTAATGAAACGAATACATCCTAGGGTTCACAAATACCCAAGTACCCACTAGGGATTTAGCTCTCCATCGAGCTAGATACAATCAATGAAATCGAATGTAAAAACAAAGCATCCATAGAAAACCCCCTCGTTAGTCGTGGTGATGGTCTCGTGGAGAGTCCTCTACTAATCGCAAGGGTCCCTTTGTCTGGCCTAAGATACACCTCACCGGATCGGTGCCAATGAAAGCTCTCCCACTAACCTTCTTCCAAACGGGGTGCGATGTCGGAGTCTTAGAACCTCTCCAAAGCCCTAGCCAATATCTCTCAAAACCCTAGCCGTCGCCCTTTCTCAAGTTGGGGAAAAGATGGAGAAAAGAATGCTGAAATCAGCTTTTAAAGGGCTGGAATCGGGATTCCACACGCCCGTGTGAGCGTCCATGTGGATTTTTCACACGGGCGTGTGGAATTTCCACACGCCCGTATGGATTCTCTGTTTTCTATTTTCTCGGCCGGCTGTGAACAGTGCTGGTACATTATTCTTGCTATAGTTTTTGCTACAGTACCCTACTAAAGTACCGGACGGCAATACTCACGAATCCATGCTTTTATCGAGGTAACGCAAACGGGCACACATTTACGCCGTGGATCGCTTTGCTTCTTCAATAACAGACATGTTGGTTGAGATCTTGTTCTATATGCATAAGTTGGAATGCTTGAATGTGACTGCCCTTGTGACCTTCCAAATAGTTGTGCTAACTCGAATACGAGGAGGTTGGCACACATTCCCGCATCTCGAACCCGACCTATGTCTTCGCGTTTGAACCTTAGTAAGATTTCCTCCAAATTGGTGCATTACGACCCACATTGGCTTTTTTCTCTCATAATCGGTCTCACAACCCTACCTTCATGAAAGTAACATAAATACACACATATTAGCGTTAAAACCCAAGAAAAGTAATGCTTAACACAAGGAAAGAACACTTCGCATTTAATGTTTTAATTTTTGCTTGTCCTCAAGCAAAAATTAAAACATTAAATGCATAGATGAAGGAGACATTGGAAGTGCTTGGCTTTAGGTTCACCAAAGCATACAAAGAGTGCATTCTACAAGTACCGGAAATTTCAACACTAAATACGAAAAAAAAAATCAATGCTCTATCTAAAAACATGAATCAAAAAGGCGACAAACCCGAAATCGTGTAAGTGTGTGAACTCACTTAAGCCAACCCAAAGTATACTCCTCAAAGTTCTACATACAAGGGACTTATTTATCTACAAAAGGTGACAAAAATTCAAAAAGGGGTAGTAGCTCCACACATCCTCTAAGGTAGCCCTTTCCAAAGCGGCCGCTAAGGTGGCTTTCACACTTTCGAGGTGGTAGCTCTTTCTACCGGAGTGGTAGCTTTCACACATCCCATGAGATAGCTTTTTCTCTCATTAGGGCATAACTAGCATCCGACTTATGAGAGTAGCTTCATACATCATAGGTGGTAGCTGTTTCCACCCAACAAGCACAAATAAACAACAAAACTATTTTGTTCTTTCTTTTCATTTTTCCGTTTTTTTCAGAGTTAACACAAGAAACAACTATAACTAGTCCCTTATACATCAAACAAGAGTTTTCAAAAGAGTTCAAAGAGCGAGTAGTGCAACAAGTGTCAATCGGGCAAAAATTCCTAGAAATTCAAGCAAAAACTAGAGCATGAAAACATTCAATGTTAAAAATTCTCCTAAACTCAAGAATACAATCAATGCAACTAAGGTGAACCGCCACTGGCTATGTGAGCATGTATATCAATTAAAACCACTATAAAAGTGATGCGTGTACTATGAAACTCCCCCCATACTTAAGTTGTACATTGTCCCCAATGTACACATGCAAGCTCATTCATAATGTAAATCAATTAAATTTAGATGTAGGAGAAGCAATCAAAACAATACTTCCCTGACTCCTAATGTTGCATTTGATGGAGCTAAGTCCATGAAAGTGTTGTTCCAACGGGTTGTGAAGCTCACATGGCCAAGTGCCGAAACACCTTGGCCGTACCCATGACAAATTCTCAATTCCCATTATGACAAGACTATCTGCACGCATACACGAGGGGGTTCAGTGAAGCTCAATAAAAATAAAAATAACTCGAGTATATAAAAGATAAGACAATGAATACAACTCGAGATACAAAATGAAAATAAACTCAGAAGCAAAGTCCTTTTTGAGTATACAAGTCCAAAATAAAATGCGGAAGTAAAAGATGAGGAAATAAAATCAAGTGTCGATGTCGCGCTCTGGATCCTCTGCTGCTGGTGATGATGTACATGGTGGGTCATCTGGTGCCAGAATAGTGGATGGAGGTGCCGGAGAAACTAAGGGGGCGTGAGGAGTCCTCGGCCGCAGGACAAATGACGAGCCGACGTCTCGCTCTAAGATCTGTTGTAATGTGTCGAAACATGCCATGAACTGCATATACTGTGTGGCCTGCGCAACCCTAATATCGACAATCTCTACTCGGGCCTCTGCTACCTCTGTCCGTATCACTCCCACAGCGCTCTCGAGCCTCTCAAAGCGATCCTGGGCTCGAGATGGTGAAAACATGCACACGGGGGGTGGGTCCTCTGTCATCGAAGGTGCCGCCTCTGTCTGATCTCCCTCAAGCTATGACTCTAAAGCTGGTTGAGACCCGTCTGCGGCGGTTTCACCAGATACAATAGGCTCTGGTGGTGACATATTCAGCACATAAACAACACCCGGATATTTCCTGATCATACCCATAAGTCTCATTGTTGCTAGCCCGAGGGGTGCTTGTACTATTGTTTTCTCAGCCCCTCTGATCGTGTCTAGTAAGACCATCCAAAAGATGAGTCTAGTAATGTATGGGCCCGCGAAAATGACACCAAGCCTAGGATACTGTCCTTGGTCCTTTAGATTCTCCACTAAGATGTGTCCCAAATGAATCAGCTCGTTTTGTACCATAGAGTATAAATATAGAAGTTCCTACTTGCTTAGGACTCCTGTACTATCACCGTGACCATTCACTGACCTACTCAAGATGGCGTGAAGATATCTGTGACTTGGTCGAGAAAAGCATGAAGCCTTAGAGACTCCTGGCTCATATCGTCCCTTACCATATAGTATTTTATATGCTTTCTGGGGAGTTAAGCCTCCTGAAATGTCAATTGGTAGATCCTCATACTCCTAAGTCTCAGTAAACCCCTCATCATATAAACCAAGCCTAACGGAGAACTACGTGACGCTCATACTGTGATGCTACCCAAAAGCTCTGAACTGAATGGTGTCGACAATATAGAAATGAGCATAAGAGCAGTCAAACTCAAATGACGCGAGCACCTCTAATATAAGTAGGCGGATTGCAGGGTCACGAATAATCAATAAGTTGCGCCAACTACCCATTGATAGTAATTCCTCGACCTCATCAGCTATGTCATGTGCTAATTGTACCTCCCTAAGCGAGCTCACATCCGGAATTCGTGTCTGACCGAACTTAAGCTTCGCTAGTCGCTCAAATCGAGCTTGATGTTCAGGAAGTGTAAATTCCATGCTTTCTGGTTGAGGAGTAGGCTCTCTAGGACACTTACTAATTGCCTTCTTCGATCTGGGAGCCATACCTGCATGTATTGGAAAAAGAATCAATCAAATTCATTCATAACTTAATATTGCAGAAATCCACACGGTCGTGTGGAAATTCCACACGCCCGTGTGGATTCATGGGGCTTGAAAACCACACGGCCCTTTGTGGCAAAATCCATGAATATACCTTTTTCCCCCATTCTAGAACTCATTAAGAACACATCACAGTCATTTTAGCATGAAAACTGAGACACATCCACCAGTTTAATCGAAGAAAAATCAAATTGAATCGACCTAGGGTAGCAACAAGACAAAACAAGGATTTACCGATGAGATGAAGCTAAAAACCCTAATATTGGCAAGAAGCTCAAACAATCAACACAAAATAGACAGCAGGAGGTTGGGAGAAGATCGAAGAATATTTCCTGAGTGTTCGGAGGTCTGTTAATGAGTAAAGTTCGAACGGTTTATAAAGACACTTGAGTTGTTTCTTAACTAATGTAGAAGATGAACAGTGATAAGTGTGACAAAATATGAAATAATGAAAATAAAAACAACAAGATAGAAGGCACAAGTAAAGGAGAAGGTAAGAAATCAATAAAGATGGGGTACCCGAATATTGATACGCATAGGACAATCGTTTCAAGTGCAAGAACCCTCTATTATACTTCCTAATTGATGCAACAATGAGTCGTGGAAATCTTTAATTACATGATCCCAAATCTAAGGTCAACCATGCCTAACTCTATAAATGTCCTGTAGGAAAGATTGAATAACTTCTCAACCTCGCACTCGCATAGAATTACAATGAGCTCTAGGGATTCCAAGTGATAAACCCTATTCCTATGTATAGACCTTACCCTTTGTCCAGGTGAAAGATCCCTAGCCACAATTAATCCCTAGATGCTAAAATCACTTCAACGCTTCACTACGTTGCACTCGCAACTAAGCCCCAGCAGAAGGTCATCCCTTAGCCCATTCACTCTAATATGCCCGCAAAGAACTCTTGGACTGTGGAGGTAAGATAGATCACACTAGAGGGGAAAGGGGACGCTCCACTACCTCTTGACTCACCCTCTCAACCCTCTCAAATCTAGCTTTGTCTAACTCTCATGGTGTGTCACTCACTCACAAGAGTTGCCAAGAAAAACTCTCAACCCTAGCGTCACTCTAAAGGAGCATTCATACAATCAAGTCTCCAAGATTGGAACTCACAATAAACATCAATTAATTGAAAGCATAATAAAGAGGTTCAATGAAACGAATACATCCTAGGGTTCACAAATACCCAAGTACCTACTAGGGATTTAGCTCTCCATCGAGCTAGATACAATCAATGAAATCGAATGTAAAAACAAAGCATCCATAGATAACCCCCTCGTTAGTCGTGGTGATGGTCTTGTGTAGAGTTCTCTACTCATCGCAAGGGTCCCTTTGTCTGGCCTAAGATACACCTCGCCGGATCAGTGCCAATGAAAGCTCTCCAACTAACCTTCTTCCAAACGGGGCGCGATGTCGGAGTCTTAGAACCTCTCCAAAGCCCTAGCGAATACCTCTCAAAACCCTAGCCGTCACCCTTTCTCAAGTTGGGGAAAAGATGGAGAAAAGAATGCTGAAATCAGCTTTTAAAGTGCTGGAATCGGGATTCGACACGCCCGTGTGAGCGCCCATGTGGATTTTTCACACGGGCGTGTGGAATTTCCACACGCCCGTGTGGATTCTCTTTTTTCTGTTTTCTTGGCCGGATGTGAAAAGTGCTGGTATAGTATTCTTACTACAGTTTTTGCTACAGTACCCTACTATAGTACCAACCCGCAATACTCTCGAATCCATGCTTTCATCGAGGTAACGCAAACGTGCACATGTTTACATCGTGGATCTCTTTGCTTCTTCAATAACGGACATGTTGGTGGAGATCTTGTTCTATATGCACAAGTCAGAATGCCTGAATGTGACTGCCCTTGTGCACCTCCAAATAGTTGTGCTAACTCGAATACGAGGAGGTTGGCACACATTCCCGCATCTCGAACCCGACCTATGTCTTCGCGTTTGAACCTTTGCAAGATTTCCTCCAAATTGGTGCATTACGACCCACATTGACTTCTTTATCTCATAATTAGTCTCATAACCCTACCTTCATGAAAGTAACATAAATACACATATATTAGCGTTAAAACCCGAGAAAAATAATGCTCAACACAAGGAAAGAATACTTCGTATTCTTATCGCACAAGAACTTATCAAACACACCACGAGGGTTAGACAAAACTAGATTGGAGAGGGTCGAGATGGTGAGTCAAGAGGTACCTGAGCGTCCCCTTTCCCCTCCAGTGCGATTTATCCTACCTCCATTTCCTTGAGTTCTTTGCGGTCATAACAGGGTGAAGTACTAAGAGAGGAACTCCGCTAGGGCTTAGTTGCGCGAGCAACAGAGTGAAGCGTTGAAGTAATCCTTAGTATTTGGGGCTTAATTGTGACTAGGGGCCTTTCACTTGGACCAAAAGGTTAGGTGTACTTATAGGAATAGGATTTATCACTTGGAATCGCTAGAGCTTTGTGCAACTTTGCATATTGTGAGGTGTTGAGACTGATCGATTTCTCCACCGAGGAATAGTATAGAGTTAGTCACGGTTGACCTTAGGTATGGGACCGTGTATCTTAGGATGTCCAAGACTCATTGAGCATTAGTTAGGAAGCATAATAGTTGGTTTTACACTTGAAGCGATAATCCTAGGCGGAAAAATATCCGAGTACCCCCACTTCATATCAATTGTCTTTCCTATCACTTATTTGTGCCTCTCTTTCTTATTTTTTTTTTCTACATTACATCATATCAAGACAACCATTATTTCATCTTCGCTTGGTTAAGTAGCAATCTTGGTGTTTTTATTACCTACTCCCTGTGGATACGATAGCCACTCACCTAGGATTTATTACTTCGACAAACTCGTGCACTTGCAGGTCACACTCAAGGTGTGTGTCAAGTTTTTGGTTGACACACCACTATAGATTTCCTCACGGGCGTGTGGATTCTCTAGAATTCTGATTTCTGCTGGCTGGGAACAGTAACTACTACAGTGATTTGCTACAGTAGCCTACTACAATACCAGTCAAAAACACTCCCGATTCACACTTTTTATCGTCACAACATAAACGGGCACACGTTTATGCCGTAGATAGCGTCGCTTCTTCAATAAAAGGCCTCATTGGTGAAGATCTTGATATCATTGCACAAGTCGGGATACGCAAATATGACTACCTTCGTGCCCCTCCAATTTATTGTAATTGCTTGAATACATGAAGGTTGGCACACATTCTCGTATCTTTGAGCCCAACTTGTGTCTTCACATTTGTTCCTTCCAAGCTTTAATCAAGTAGTGCATTCACGATCTACATTGGCTTTTTTCTTACATATTTGGCTCCACAACCCTACATGCACCAAAGTAACACAAATACACATGTATTAGCCTAAAACCTGATAAAAGTAATGCCAATGCAAGAAAAGAATACTTCGTATTAGTAATACACAAGAACTTATCAACCTTGGCGTATTTGAGAACCATAGATGCAACATTACTTTTGAGCACACGAAAGAACCATAGAATGTACCTGGTAGGCATTAGAGATCAGTCAGCATATGATAGCTCTTAGGAATCATCCCGGGGCATTTCTCTTTTGTTGTTGAAATATTAGATTCTACAATTCCACTTGCTCTACCTCCGTGTCTCTCACCTAGTCTAGTTTCTGCCCTTACCTGTCTTTCTTTCTTCCTTTAAAATCTAGTTACCAACCATTATTTACCATTTAGATATTAGAAGATCAATTAGTACTTTGAGTCCAGTCCCTGTAGTTCAACAGTCGTACCCCTCACGGGATACCATTTTACTACTTGTGCGTGACCCATGCACTTACGGAGAACACATCAATTAGATATTAGTTGATTAAACAAATGATATCAACTTATTTTGATGTTTTCATTTATTCTATTTTCTTGTTATTCATAATTATTAAAAACAATGACTAGTTAAATTTTCTTGTTGGGTAGACTTAACAAACCAATTCTATTTTCTTGTTGTATGACATTTGTTGAATGACATCACCGAATATATATTTAAAAATATTATATGTGATCTAATTAATGCAAAATAATAACCATATGTAATTTTGTTCATAGAACAAAAATGTAGTCAAGAAAGTGGATGTATAATTGAAATCTACTTGGTCAAAAAGAATTGACTGATGAATTTATTACTGAGGTGCATAAATTCATCCAATTTGCATTAAGTCAAGATGACTGATAAGTGCTTGTGTGATAAGAATGCGAAGTGTTCTTTCCTTATGTTGAGCATTACTTTTAGCAGGTTTAAGAGTTAAAACATGTAGATCGAAATGAAGCCAAAAGGGTTGTAAACGTAGATCGTAAACGTATTATTAGGTGGAATCTTGGAAGGAATAAACACGAAGACACAAGTGGGACCCCAAGATAGGTGAATGTGTGCCAACCTCCATGAATTCAAGTCACTACAATAAGTTGGAGGGGCACAAAGATAATCACATTTGCGTATCCTGACTTGTGCATTAATAACAAGACCTCCGCCAATGAAGCTTTTGATTGAAGAAGATGTGCGATCTACGGCATAAACATGTGCCCATTTATGTTGTCTTGATGAAAAGCATGGAATTGGGAGTGTTTTGGCCAAGTACCGTAGCATGTTACCGTAGGGAAAAATGCAACAAGCACTGTAGCAGTTACTGTTCACAGTCGGCCAGAAACAAAATTTCTAGAGAATCCACATAGGCGTGTGGAAATTCCCCACGCCCATGTGGAAATTCCACAAGCTCTTGGGAAAAATCTAAAGGGGCGTGTGGATTCCCGATTCTAGCCCTATTTAAGCCGTGATTCTGTATGATTTTTTGATCTTCTTTTCCCCTTTTCTCCAACTTGCATCCATCTTTCGAGAGGCCGTCAGCTAGGGTTTAGAGAGGCTTTTGGCATATCTTTAGAGTAGTTCTAAGGATTCAACACCGCTCTCCACTTGGAAGAAGGTTATTGGGGGAGCTTTCATCGGCACCAATCTGGCGAGGTGTGCCCTAGGCAGGACAAGGGGTCGTTTGGAGAAGACTTGGCTACTCCACAAGACCATCGATACGACTACCAAGGTGGTTTTCTTATGGAACACTTGTTTTTACTTTCGATTTCCTTGTTGATTGTATTTTGCTCCATGGAGAGCTAAACCCCCTAGTGGGTACTTGGATTTTGTAAACCCTAGGATGTTATTGTTTCATTGATCTTTTATTATGCTTTCCTTAATTGATGTTTCAATTGAGTTCCAATCTTGAATGATTGTTGAATCATTTCTCCCTTAGAGTGACACTAGGGTTGAGAGTCCATTTTGGTAATCGTTGTAGATGAGTGGCACACTACAAGGGTTAGACATTACTTGATTGAAGATGGTTGAGAGGGTAAGTCGATAGGTAGTGGAGCATCCCCTTTCCCCTTCAGTGTGATTTATCCTACCTCCATTTCCTTGAGTTCTTTGCAATCACAATGGAGTGAAATTCTAGAGGATGAACTTCGCTGAGGCTTAGTTGCTCGAGTAACAGAGTGAAGCATTGAAGTGACTCTAGTGTCTGGGGCTTAAATGTAACTAGGGGTCTTTCGCCTAAACCAAAGGGTTAGGTCTATACATAGGAAGAAGGTTTATCACTTGGATTCCCTAGAACTCCATGCAACTTTACACAGTGTGAGATGTTGAGATTGAGTGATTTCTCCGCTGGGATATAGTGTAGAGTTAGTCACGGTTGACCATAGATTTGGGACCATGTGCTTAAGGATTTCCATGACTAATTGAGCATTTATTAGGAAGTTTAATAGTGGGTCTTGCACTAAAAACATCAATCCTAGGAGGAGCATTGTCCGAGTACCCCACTTCTATCGATTGCCTTACCTCTCACTTACTTACGCCTGTCATTCTTGTTTTTTTATCTTCGCTCACATTACATTTTATCGACACTATCATTGTTCACTTTCATGTGGTTAAGTATTTTTACTCCCTACTCCCTGTGGATACGTTACCCCACTCACCTGGGATTTATTACTCGACAAACCCGTGCACTTGCGGGTCACACGCAAGGGGCGTTGTCAATGACTCTTATAAAAATGGAGAGAATATTAGGTGTCCTTGTTTCAAATGAAAAAATACATGATTTCTAGATCCAGATGATGTAATTTGGTGTTTATATCGCTCTAGGGTTAAATAATGTTATTAGAACTAGACATGTCATGGGAAGAATTGTTCCTAGTTAATGAGCAGCTGAATGAGGATAGTGACCAAAGTTTAGAACTTGAGATGAATTGGGGTGACTACGAGCAGATGACTTAGGATCAAAGAATGGTATATGATTGTCTGTGCTCTCGTGTTTCGCCATGTGACACATCTCATTGTAATGATAAAGCTGGTCCAAGTGTGAAACTAACATTAGATGAGCCAATTTTTATTTTCAAATTAATAAAAGCAGTCAATTATCTGATAGCTTTTTTTAATGTGTTAAAAACTGCTGACTAACCCCTATATGAAGGATATGAGAATCACTCCCGATTGTCTTTTGTTGCTAGGATGCTATCTATCAAGTTTGATGCTAACATGTATGAGGCTGATTTCAATTCCATGATTACCATAATTAAATAAGTTCTTCCTCTAGATAATACAATGACAACTAATAATTACCATCATAGGAAAATAATGAATGAAATGAGGTTGCTTGTGGTTAAAATAGATGCTTGAAAAAAATGGTTGCATGTATTGGAAAAATGAAGCTATGGAAGTTTCTTACAAGTTTTGTGATGAGCAAAGGTATAAATAGATCAAGGTCTGATGTAGGCTACCTAATAACCACACTCATAAAAGGATTACCCGAACAATACTAAGATAGTTACCACTAACTCCAAGATTAGAGAGGTTGTATGCTTCTAATGCTACAACAACGCAAATGACTTGGCATGCTACTCAAGAAAGAAATGAGGGAGTAATGCAACATCCATTTGCCAAGGCATGGAAACAATTTAATAGAACTTATCCTGATTTTCCCGAGGCATGGAATATCCATCTAATCCACCGCCAAGATTGTCGGGGGATGAAATTCTTAATCAGATTATGATGTTCCCAACAACAGTAGAGGACCTAATTCATGCTTCCCCAGGTATGGAGTAGATCATAAATGAACAAAAAGAAGCATTTTTTAGGATATACCCTATTGAAAAACTAATCTGATCTGACACAATCTCAATGTGATGCACGTTGAGAAAAATATTTTTGATAATGTGTTTTGCACTGTGATGGATGTGAAAGGGAAGAGCAAGGATAACATTAATGCAAGAAAAGATGTTGGAGTTCTTTGTGACCATATGGAGATAGCAGTTCTCTCGACCAATACATGTCATTCTATTCCTAAAGCACTCTACACTTTAACCAAAGTGCAGAGGAGGGTTATCTTTGAATGGATTCATGAATTAAGATTTCTAGATGGTTATGCTTCTAATCTTGGAAGGTGTGTTGACATGAATGAATTGAAAATAACTGGCATGAAAAGCAACGACTGGCATGTGTTTATACAAAGGCTCATTCTGATTGCTTTTTAGGGAATTACTAACATCATTTATTTGGAATCCATTGACAGAATTTAGCTTATTATTCTAAACTATATTTTTTGTTGTGCTTGACATTGAAAAACTTATTGATTTAGAAGAAAAGGTTGCAGTGATTTTATGTAACTTGGAAAAGATTTTTCCACTGACAAGTTTTCATTCTTTGGAGCATCTTGTTGTTCATTTAGCTTATGATTCTAGAATTGAAGGTCCTATTCAATATAGATGGATGTATCCTTTTGAGAGGTAATACAAGCCATA
Organism: Dioscorea cayenensis subsp. rotundata; assembly: GCF_009730915.1. Classification (NCBI taxonomy): domain Eukaryota; kingdom Viridiplantae; phylum Streptophyta; class Magnoliopsida; order Dioscoreales; family Dioscoreaceae; genus Dioscorea; species Dioscorea cayenensis. Next base: position 9,435,607 of record NC_052486.1, read on the forward strand.
ATCTAATTTCACATATTACAATATATATTTTTTTGGCTTAGTTTATACAATGTTTTATCATTCTTATATCTGTAGGTTTCTTTAAGAACTAAATAAAACTTTAAATAATAAAGCACATGTTGAGGGTTCAATCTATCAAGCATATATTGAGAAAGAAATTAACATTATTGTAGAGCATTACTTTGAACCTCACTTATAATGTAGGAGGAGGAGATTGTGGAGAATTGATGATGGTGTGAGCAATGACATTTTTCACCTTTCTCCATATTCAATTACATTGGTCGAGGTAACGATCGTCCAAAGGCTAGGTAGCTATTGGAAACTAAGCTACATGTAGCACATGCATACATATTGCGAACTTGCCCGGAAGTACAACAATATTACAAGTAAGCTATTATCAATTATTAAAAAGTATAATCATAGAACATGTTAAATATTTAACTATTAGTTCAATACATATTCTTAGGATATTGTCAACTTTCTGAAAGGAAACCCCGCTGATGAACTAAGGGCTATATAAAGAGAAAATCATACAGATTCATGATCAACGGATTAGAGATGATAAGTAGTTTCATGCAAGAAATTTTGTTCTTTTTTTTCAATTCAAGATTGAAGCTTTTTCTAGGAAAACTTAAATCCCGCTGGCTGGGGCCTTATACAGTTACACAATCATTTCCTTATGGTACCGTTGAGATCTCATACCCAGGGAAGGGGACTTTCAAGTTTAATGGGCATTGTTGAAGGCATTATGCTTTTCATGATGAGGCCATTCTTTCTGGGTTTTGTACGGCATACTCATTGCTAAAACCTCCTTGAACATATGGCAGGTACGTCAAGTTAGTGACGTTAAACAAGCACTCATTGGAAGGCAACCCAAGTTGTGTGTTTTCTAGTTTTCAGTTTGTTTTCATTTTTCGTTTTGTTTTTGCATCGATGTTTCTCATTATTTTGTCATCTGCTTTCTCTCATACTTTTATCTCTGTCGAGGCCCCTTCATTTTGATTTTCTTGTTAATATGTGGTTTTTGTCTAACCGTATACCTTGTTGTGCAATTTAGGAGATAGGGTCTCTATGCTGTATAATTCCATGATGGACACGGGCGGTACACGCTCCTGCTTGTGCCCCTGATTTTCACTGGCCACATGTCTTAATAATTTTTCAGGGCAGATACGGGCCTGACACGATCATGTTCGGGCGTGGCATGCTTTCTGTGCTCCTTGCACGACCGTGTTAGTACCAAGTTGAATTTTTGCTCATCTTCAGTGATTTCAGGGTGGTCAGCACACTCGGTGGCACGATCGTGTCCAAGTATGACACATACACCATACTCCTAAAACACGATTATGCCCCCATTTCTCCTTAATTGCTTTGACCAGTCAAGTCTCCGATCTTGTTCTCTCGCTTATCCCCTCAAACGTCATGTCCATTCCTATCCATTCCACACATCCTTCGAGTTTTTGACACACCCCTTATGAGTGCGTAGCACAAGTGCACTGGTTGTCGAACTAATAAAGTACTTTGGTGAGTGAGCAGTTGTATCCATAAGGAATAGTACTCAAAAATGCAAGTATTGCTATTTAGCTATAGTGAAGATGATTTAAGAGCGGTGTGAACAATACCAGTATAAATGGAAATAAAGTAAAGAAGAAAGAGACGCAATAGAATAATAGGAGAGCCAATCGATAGAAAATAGGGCACCCGAACATTGCTCACCCTAAGAATATTGTTTTAAGTGCAAGATCAATCATTATGTCTCGCTAACTGATGTCTAATGGGTTGTGAAAATCCTAAGACACACGGTCCCAAACCTTAGGTCAACCGTGACTAACCCTCGCACTATGTACCATCGGAAAGGGATACTCTTGACTCCTCAAACTGTATGGGGTTGCATGAAGATTTGGGGATTCCAAATGATAAACCCTATTCTCTAATATAGATCTAACCCTTTAGTCCAGGCAAAAGACCTCTAATCACAATTAAGCCCCAGCAGTAAGGATTACTTCAACACTTCACTCTCTTGCTCATGCAATTAAGCCCCTGTGAAGTTTGTATCTTAGCACTTCATTCTATTGTGACATCAAAGAACTCTTATAACATGGAGGTAGAATAAATCATATCAGAAGGGAAAGAGGACATTCAACTACCTCTCGACTCACCCTCTCGACCCTCTCTAACCTAGCTTTGTCTAACCCTCATGGTGTGTCACTCATCCATAAGGATTACCAAGATAGATTCTCAACCTTAGTGCCACTCTAAGGAAAAATCAATTCAACAAGCAGTTAAAGTTGGAACTCAATTAAAAACATCAATTAAAGAAACAAAATGAAAGATCAATGAAACAGAATCATCCTAGGGTTTACAAGTCCAAGCACCCACTAGGGGTTTAGCTCTCCATGGAGCAAGATACAATCAATAATGAAATCGAATATAAAAGCATGCAATCCATAAGTAAAACCCCCTCGTAGTCCGTATTTATGGTCTTATGAGTTGCCTCGTCTTCTCCAATGGTTCCCTCATCAAGCCTAGGGTACACCTCGCCAAATCGATGCCTATGAAATCTCCCCCAATAACTATCTTCCGAAAGAATGCGATGTTGAAGGCCGTAGAACCACTCCAAAGACCTAGGCAAAGCCTCTACAAACCCTAGCCACAAGCGCCTTCAAAGATGGGGAAAAGATGAGAAAAAGATTCTTTAAAATGTTTGAAATCGCGGCTTTTATAAGGCCTAAAATCAGGCATCCACACGGGAGTGTGGAATTTCCACACGCCCGTGTAAATTTCCAGTAATATGTTTTTTGCGATCTGTGACCAATAATTGCTATAGTAATTTTGCAATAGTGATTTGTACAATAAACTGCTACAGTACTTTTTCAAAATATTCCTGAATCCACACTTTTAATCGAGGCCACATGAATGGGCACACATCCATGCGGTAGATCGCGTTGCGTCTTCAATACAAGCCACATTGACGAAGATCTTGCAAGCATTGCACAAGTTGAAGCACATGAGGGTGACTGCCTTTGTGCCCCGTCCAATTTGTATATTCGCTCGAGCACAATGGAGGTTGGTATACACTCACATGTCTTTGAACACAACTTGTGTCTTCATGTTTGTTTAATCCAAGACTTCATAAAAAATTGCATCCACGATCTACTTTTGTTCCTTTCTTCTTGTTTCCACAACCCTTCATGCACAAAAGAACATAAATACACATGCATAAGCGAAAAAATCTGAGAAAAGTAATGCTCAATATAAGAAAAGAATACTTCATATTACTAATACACAAGAACTTATCAAAAATAGAACATTAAACCATATAAGAAGAATAATTGGAAGTGCTTAAGGGAAGCATTCTACAAGTAAGGAAAAATTTCAACACCGAATAAGAAAAATATATGTCTAGCTATAAACTTGAATCAAAAAGGACAATAACCCGATATCGTGTAAGTGTGCGTAAACTCACTCAAGTCAACCCAACGTATACTCCTCAAAATTCTAAGTAAGAGGGACTTATTTATTTTAAAAAAAGAAAGAAAAGGTAGTAGCTTCACACATCCTCTAAAGTAGCCCTTTCCTAAGTGGCCGCTAAGGTGGCTTTCACACTTTTGAGGTGGTAGCTCTGTCTACCGGGGTAGTAGCTTTCACTCATCCCATGAGATAGCTCTTTCTCTCATTAGGGCATAACTATTATCGTACTTATGAGAGTAGCTTCATACTTTATAGGTGGTAGCTCTTTCCACCCCCACCCCCACCCCCAAATGCATAACTAGTATCCGACTTATGAGATACCATTTTTTTCAACGAAATTAAAACAAGAAAAAAACTAATCATGGTTGACTTTAGATTTGGGACCTTAGGCTTTTAGATTTCCATAACTCATTACATCTCAACTAAAGAAGCATAGTTTTAGTCTTATACTTGAAACGAGAATCCTAGGGGGAACATTGTCAGGGTACCCCACAATTTCTTTTAATATTTCCTCTTCTTGCCTTTTCCTTATTTTCTTGTTTTTATATTTTGATAACAACTTTATCATATTTGGAAATTGATTGTCACTTCGGCTATTTAGCAAGATTATTTGTTTCTAGAATCTATTCATTATGGATTAGATTACCCACCCTTTGGGTACTTTATTACTTCGACACCTGTGTACTTGCGGTGCACACCAACAGATTTGTCTAGTTTTTGGCACCATTACAGGGGAATAGGCATCTTAGATGCATTTATACATTACTATTTTAGTTATTCACCATCTATTCTATTCCATATTTTCTACTCTTCCATCATTCTAATTTGTTTTCTTTTCTTGATTTCAGCTTGATGCACTCTTTGCAAGTGTACGGATCATAACAATTAATAAAGTGGTACCCTGTGAGGGGTAGGGTTGTTGAACCATAGGGACTAGAATGCTACTACTAATTGATCTTGTAGTCTCTAGCTAGATCACTAGTTCAAGGTAAAGATGATAACTAAATAACCTAAAAGGGGGAAGGATAACAGGTAAGGGCTAAAAATGAACTAGGTGAGAAACACAGAGATAGAGCAATGCCCTAGACTAATCCCCTCGAGAAATGTGTATGAACTTGTTTCTAATGTGTACTAGGTACATCCTTATATCATTGCAGGTGCACAAAAGAAATGTTGCATCTACGGCTATCAAATATGCTAAGTTTTGCAAGTGTAACTACATGCTTCATACACGCCAAGTTTTGTAACTACACAATGCAATTACGACTACAGTAATCCACACACGCCAAGTTTTACACAAACAACTAAGCAAATCAAGCACACCAAGTTATGCAACACATAAATAAACACAAGAACACATCAAAACTCCAATGTCATTAAACACAAGTAAATCAACATAACACATAAACATCCAAGTTCATAGATCTATGGCATCGGAGAATGGTTAGTGACAACGCCCCTTGCGTATGTCCCGCAAGTGCACGGGTTTGTCGAAGTAATAAAATCCTAGATGAGTGGGGTATCGTATCCACAGGGAGTAGGGAATAAAAACACTTAAATTGTTTCTTAACTAAGTGAAAGATAAATAGTGATATGTGTGACAAGATGTGAAATAACAAAAGTAAAAGAACAAGAAAGAGAGCACAAGTAATGGAGAAGGTAAGGCAATGAATATAATTGGGGTACCCGGATATTGCTCCACCAAGGATAATCGTTTCAAGTGCAAGAACCCTCTATTATACTTCCTAACTGATGCAATAATGAGTCGTGGAGATCCTTAAATGCATGGTCGCAAATCTAAGGTCAACCATGCCTAACTCTATACATGTCCCGGAGAAAAAATTGAATAACCTCTCAACCTCGCACTCGTATAGAATTGCAATTAGTTCTAGGGACTCCAAGTGATAAATCCTCTTCCTAGATGTAGACCTAACCCTTTGGTCAAGGTGGAAGGTCCCTAACCACAATTAAGCCCTAGGTGCTAAAATCACTTCAACGCTTCATTCCGTTGCACCCGCAACTAAGCCCCAACGGAAGGTCATCCTTTAGCACATTCACTCTACTATAACCCCAAAGAACTTGAGGAAATGGAGGTAGAATAAATCACACCGGAGGGAAAAGGGGGCGTTCCGCTACCTCTCGACTCACCCTCTCAACCCTCTCCAATCTAGCTTTGTCTAACTCTCGTGGTGTGTCACTCACTCACAAGGGTTACCAACAAGAACTCTCAACTCTAGTGTCACTCTAAGGGAGTATTCATACAATCAAGCATTCAAGATTGGAACTCAAATAAAACATAAATTAATTGAAAACATAATAAAGAGGTTCAATGAAACGAATACATCCTAGGGTTCACAAATACCCAAGTACCCAGTAGGGGTTTAGCTCTCCATGGAGCTAATTACAATCAATGAAATCAAATGTAAAGCAAAGAATCCACAGAAAACCCCGTTGATAGTTGTGGCAATAGTCTTGTGGAGAGTCCTCTACTCGTCCAAGGGTCCCTTTGTCTGGCCTACGAAACACCTCGCCAGATCGGTGCCGACGAAAACTCTCCACTAACCTTCTTCCAAACAAAGTGTGATGTCGGAGCTGTAGAACCTCTCCAAATCCCTAGCAAATACCTCTCCAAACCCTAGCCGCCGCCCTCTCTTAAGTTGGGGAAAAGATGGAGAAAAGAATCCTAAAATCAGGGCTGAAATCGACCTTAAATAGGGCTGGAATCGGGAATCCACACGCCCATGTGGGCGCCCCAGTGGATTTTTCGCATGGGCGTGTGGAATTTCCACATGCCCATGTGGATTCTCTATTTTCATCCTTCTTTGACAGGATGTGAACAGTACCTGCTGCAATGTTTTGCTATAGTGTTTGTTAAAGTGTCCTGCTACAGTACAATCCCGAAACACTCCTGAATCCATGCTTTCATTGAGGTAACATAAACGGACACAGGTTTACATCGTTGATCGCTTTGCTTTTTTAATAATGGACTTGTTGGTGGAGATCTTGCTATACATGCACATGCCAAAATACTTGAATGTGACTGCCCATGTGCCCCTCCAAATCGTTAGGCTAACTTGAATACGAGGAGGTTGGCACACATTCCTACATTTCGAACCCAACTTATGTCTTTCCGTTTGAACCTTCTCAAGATTTCCTCGAAATGGTGCATTTACGATCCACATTCGCTTCTTTCTCTAATACTCGGCCTCACAACACAATCTGTATGAAAGAAACATAAATACACACATATTAGCGTTAAAACCTGATAAAAGCAATGCTCATCATAAGGAAAGAACACTTCGTATTCTTATCACACAAGCACTCATCAGTTAGCCCCTCATATTTTTGCAAATCAATACAAGACTAAGGAAAACAAAAGAAATAGAAGCAATGAAAGACTCCCCTCTTTGCCTTGCTAACCACTCCGACGATGCGACGATGATGTCCCGCAGGCTAAGCTCCACTCTACTTGCACTCTTGCACCATAGATTTACCCCAGCTATAGAAATGTGTTGGGGAAAACCTTGGCAGCCGCCCCCTAAGAAGAAGAAAAAAGTATTCCCTGGAGAAATGACCTGGATCTGTCTTAAAAGGGGCTTTTTGGGCTCAACATACCCTAAGCATAGCCGTGCTTAGGAAGTGCTTTCGAAAATAGACCATGCTCTTTAATTTCTCCAAATCAGAGAAAATTATTGGGTGAGTAATAGGGCGCTTGGCCTATGCTCCCACAAGCACGCTCGTGATCTGGGCACCAAAACTGTGATTTTCTTCCAAGTTGTGCTACAATAACTCATCTACAATGGTTTTGCTATAGTTGTAGTGCTTAGTTTGATGCAGAATTCTAGAGATTTTCATGGGAAGGGAGAATGCCTGTGCTCAGACTATGCTTCACCTGTAACACTGTGTTTTGACCACTTTTCACAGTATATTTGTGCCAAATCCTATTCTTTTACATAAGAACTTATTTTTCTGCACAATTACACAATAATACCATAGTAGCATCGACTCACAACAAATAAACACTTAAAGGCAAGATAAATCCATGAAAAGGATATAGACATATCTATATGAAATTCACTCATCACGGCTCCAGGTTATGACCTGAGGCAACCCTTCGACATTAGTTGAAGGTGACCTAGAGATTGAGTGAAGAATTTATCGATTGGGGAAGGAGACTGTACAAGAATAGAACTATCAAGATGAAATAGGGGTTGAGGGGTCTAATAACATGGTTGCGTAGAAAGAGCAACAAAGGACACTCTCAGAATATACAAGACCTATAGTTTATGGCATGTATTCTAGCATTTTCAAGCCACCAATTACAACTCAAAGCTTTGAGCTTAAGATAGGTTTCATCTAGATCGTACAACAGTCCACACAGTTCAATAGTTTGGCGACAAGGTTCCAAACAACCACATCGATAGTTTCTAAGAAGTGTGCGACATGCTTAAGATCAATGGGGTAACGGATGATGCTATTTGGTTGAGGGCCTTCCCTTTTTACTTATAGGGGAGAGCAAATCAGTGGTTACAGTCATTACCTCGAGCATCGATCACTACATGGAAGGAAATGGTAGAAGCTTTTCTTGCTTAGTACTTCCCTCCCAGAAAATCTGCTAAGCTTAGGAGTGATATCTCTTCTTTTGTGCAAATGGAATTGGAGTCTCTCTTTGAGACATGGGAAGGGTTCAAGGATCTCCTACGGAAATGTCCTCAACATGGGTTCCCCGAGTGGATGATTGTAAACACCTTCTATAATAGGTTGAATCCAAGCACGAAACTGTTACTAAATGCGACAGCAGAAGGTACCTTAGGAAGTAAAACCATTAAAGCTACCTGACAACTCATTGAAGAAATAGCTATGAACAGTTAACAATGGAATGCTCGTGACAAGAAGAAGGTAGCCGGTCTTCATGAGATTGATACAGTCATATCTCTAGTAGCCCAAGTAGAAGCACTGAGCAAGAAGTTAGACACTCTAACTTCTCCAAGAGTGGCGGTAGTAATGAACTGTGAGGGGGTGTGGACATGGATATACATCATCGGATTTCCCTATTTCTATCAGTAGTAGAGCACTTATTGAGCAAGTAGACTTTGTGGGAATACAATGAGAGGCCAAGGCAATCCTTATAGCAACACTTCAATCCAGGGTGGTGAAATCACCCAAACTTTTCTTAGAGCAATCAGAGCCAGCCGAAGCCTTATGGGCCACAGGATTTCAGCAATTACAGTCTACAAGTTTGGAGAATCGAGTTTCATGTCTAGACAATAGAGTTACAAATCTAGATAATCGTATGTCAGATTTGGAAAAAGTGTTAACCAAGTTCATACAGTCCTCTGACACATGCTTCTAGGGCATAGAGACTATGCTTCGCAACCACACTGCATCATTGCACAATTTGGAAAATCAGTTGGGACAAATTACAAAGTCACTGATGAGTGCATTTTATATCATGTTTTGCATATCTCCAATTCACTCCTTTACTTGTTTTTTAGTGCATTTTGTTTATAAATGATGCTATTATGGGTATGTTTGTCTCTGTTGTAGGCTTTTATGGATTATAAAACACATGAAGTGAAATTAGGGTCAAACCCAACTAATGAAGACAAATCTTCTAAGTGTCCAATTCAAGCATGAGCAAAGCACGGGGTGCCATCTCCCCATGGTTTCCTCTGTCTGGGATTTCCCTGGTTGTAAGCGAGAGCACAGGGGTGCTTTCTTCCCATGATTACTTCAGGAAAAGAATGACCTATACTTTTAGGGGAAGCATGGTCCGCATGCTCCTTTCATGGGCGTGCTTAAGCTAAGCATGGGTGAAGCACGATCGTGCTCTCTCCGTGATTCCCTCTAGATGGCACTTAGCCATTTTCACTCAGAAGTTTCAAGAAGAGCATGGTCTAAGCACGACCATGCTTAGACCGTGTCGAGCCAGAAAAGTCCTTTTTAATGCCCAGATTTAGGGTTTCTCAACATCTCTTGTTTGGGAGTTTTCTTCTCTAATAAAGGAACCTTCGAAGGAAAGATGATCAGCCACCACCACTCGAGTTAAGGAGGCCAAGAGTGAGTTAGAGATGAAGGAGTAGTGGAGTTTCCCCTTCCATGGAGCTTTTGAAGTACATTTAAGAGATTTTGTAAAGAGGGGGAAGTCTAGATGTCTCTATTCCTTATGCTTGTTATTCTCTCTCATTTGTATGAATTCATATTCCAAGGTACCCCGAGATTGTGAACTATGTTGTTTTGACTACTTGAATTCTGATGCCTATGGAGTTCTATTGTTTTCTTGTGTCCATTCATGTGTTTACATAACTTGGTGTGCTTGATTTGCATAGATGCTTGTGTAAAACTTAGCTTGAGTGGATTACCATAGTTGCGATTACCTAGTGTAGTTACAAAATTTAACGTGTATGAAGCCTGGAGTTATACTTGCAGGACTTAGTGTATTTGATAGCCGTAGATGCAACATTCCTTTTGAGTACTAACAAGGATCTTAGAATATACCTGGTAGGTATTAGACTCTAGTCAGCATCTTAGACACTTAGGGATCATCCTGGGCATTGTCCTCCTGCTATAGACACTCAACCCTAGTCTACTTTGTTCTTTCACCCCTTGTTTTTATTCTTGTAGTAGTTAATTTCTTCATCACCTTATCAGTTTATTAGACATTAGAGGATCAACTAGTACTAGAAGTCCAGTCCATGCGGTTCAATAACCCTACCCCTTGTGGGGTACTACTTTATTACTTGTAATGATCCATGCACTTGCGGAGAGTAGATTAGTCACTTTTGAAGAGACCTTAAGGGAGTTTTCCTAGTAACATAGAGACAAATCCATGAGAGCAACTAAAAGCAATCACTTTAAGAGTGGTCGTGAACTTGAGAGTAAGCTCCCATCTTAGAAGGTTGCACATGATTCACCTAAGGAGAAAGAGATTGAGGAGAAGGGTAAGGAGAAGGCGGTGGCTCCCGCACCTTACAAACAAAGGATTACCTACACTTCAAGACTGAAAAACGACCAAACTGATGAGCAGTACAAGAAATTTTTGGGACTATTTAAATAGTTGCACATTTATATTCCATTTGTGGAGGCGTTGCCACAAATGCCTCATTTTGTAGAAATCTTAAAGAACCTATTGACCAATAAGAGAAAGATGAAGGAGAGTGTAGCTATGATTTTAGATACATCATGCTTGATGGTATTGAAAAAGAACATGTCGAATAATATGAAAGATCCCAGAAGTTTCATCATCCCCTACAACATTAAGAATTTGGGTGAAGAAAAGGTATTGGCAGATTTAGGGGCCAACATTAATGTGATGCCATACACTTTCTTCAAAAAGTTGGGTTTGGGAGAACCAATGTCCACTTGAATGACACTTCAGCTAGCTGACTGTTCAATAAGACATCCGAGGAGTATCATTGAGGATGTACTTGTCAAGATAGACAAGTATATTTTTCCTGCAAATTCTGTTGTGCTTGACATGGATGAGGATGTCAATATACCATTGATACTTGGGAGGCCATTCTTACAAACTTCCAAGGCTTTTATTGACATTGATAGCGGGGAGATGACATTGAGGATAGGAGATAAGTAGCTGACTTATCTCCTTGCTGAAGCCATGTGACATTCTCTTGATTTTGATGATACTTTGTATTTCTTGACACCACTAATGAGTTAGTTGATAATTATGTATAGGAAATGTTAATCCCGGACCAATTTGAAGGATAGCTAGACCATGAGATTGAAAATGAATGAACCTCATCACTTGGTCTAGTGGACAAGCTGCAATATACCCCGGGGATAATGAAGAGGATGATTTAAAATTGAAGAGGTCGAAACATAGCCACAAGAAACATCCCAACATTTCTGGGGATGAGCATACACAAGCTAAGAGTAACACTTTCTCATTTTGTAACAAGCTTTATCACTATCCCTCTAACCTACAAAATTTATGTTCATCATGCTTTAAGGTTGTAGGTAAGAGGTCATCTGTGCTTCATGAACCCCCTTGAGGTGAGCAACAAGTACATCAAGCTAGTGACATAAAACAAGGGCTTCATGAGAGGCAACCCAAGTGGTTATTTTAGTTTAATTCTTAATTTTAATTCTTCTGAAATAAATTCCATTAAGTAGTCACCTTGTTTATTTATGTTGGTGTTGAGTGCTTTTGATAACCTTTTGATGCTAGTTCGTCTATTGATGTATTGGGCAAAGTTCAGGTTGATTTCCATGTGTTTAATTGAGTTTTCGATGAGCTATTTGTAAAAATTCAGTTTCTATAGCTTCTTCTTGAATTTCAAAACTTTTCTGCAGTTATTGATTCAATTTCTAGGCAAAAGATTGATTTCTGTGGCTTTTCTGGTAATCCAGAGAATCCACATAGCCTTGTGGAATTTCCACATGGCCATGTGAATGGTTTTAGGCTTACTCTTTTCTATCAAAAGAATTGACATGGGGTGTGAATTTTCCATACCCCAGTGTGGATCATATATGAAAGAAAGGGCATTTCTCCTCTAACATTTTATCTTCACATCCCTTCACCTTCAAACACATCCACGTCATGGATCGTGTCTTTTCTTCTTCCCCATTAATTTTCCTCACCTATTTAAAGGATTTGTTAGGTTTTTCCTATATTTTATTCAAGCTTTGCACTTCATCTTCTCCAGTAAGATTCTTCATCTTCCTTAATTTGCCATGAATTTTGTCTTTGATTTTGGTGATGATTCATCCATTTTAACACCCTATTTTCATGTAAAAACACTTTGGAATTCTTTTTTAAAGTCTTGGGAAGTTTGTAGTAATGTTTGAGAGCTGTTGTGGACTAGACCATGGTAATTGTGCCATGCCCGAATATCCACATGGCTGTGTGGATGCGCAGATGAGAATTTCTCTAATCCAGTGAAAACACACGGCCATGTGATTTCCTATAGCATGATTTCAAGCCAAAATTAATTCTTTCTCTTCTCCTTTTACAGGAATGGCTCCTAAAACTAAGAAACTGGCATCCAAGCATCCTCGTTCAAGCCGTAAGCCATCTCCTAAGCAGTTGGAGTTCGCGGTACCCGAGCATCAGGTTATACTTGAGTGTCTATCAAGGCTCAAGTTTGGATAGTCCTGAACTTCAAATTTACTAGCATTGGCAGCAATTGAACAAGTGCGAGTAGGAGAGTTGGCAGAGGAAGTACATAAGCTCTTTTCTGTTAGTAGTTGGGATGGGTTCTTATGTATCAAGGATCCACCCACCCATGATTTTACATTGTAGGTCCTCATGTCCTTCGACTTTGACCATTCACATAATTACTATAGTCAGGAGGACATGATTTGATTATGTGTGCTTGGATAGTACCACAACATAAACCTGGCACAGTTCTCTATTGCACTTAGACTGTATGACATGGATTTCATTAACATAGAGGAGTACACTCAACTGTCATCCGATTATCCCTTCGGAATAACTCCTAGCCGTGTTTGCAGGATCCTACATGGAGACTTTCAGTATGAGCCAGGGTCTATTAAGGCCATCCTACTCATTCGCCCAGCCCATAGGTACATTCATGCTATTCTTAGCAAGTCGGTGAATGGGTGGGGTGAAAGCACTGGTGCTTTGAGCAAAATAGATCTCCTCTACCTCTACTCCATGGTACTTAGTTTTCTTATTCACTTGGGATACATATTGGTTGACTATTTGCAACATCAGGGCTAGTATGTATGTGTGGGAGTACTATTTACCGGGTCATACATCAGGTGACTCATCTGAGGAATGGGTCTTATAGAGGCCATTCGAGAAGCTGAGAAAGTCATCGTTCCTTTACCACTGGGCTTAGAGACATTATACATGATGGATATGGTGAAGGGGCCACTCCAAGCAGGTATGTATTAGTTGTGCCTTCTCTAAATGATTCCGAGGATGAAAGCGATGAGCCGAGGATGCACAACCAGGTTTATCATTGCAACCTACACCTATGGAGACTGAGATTCCCCTAGCAGCCGAGGAGATACCATTCATGTCCTCACATCCCTCTCCTTAAACATATGATCATTTAGAGAGGCTCGAGAATGCTGTGGGAGTCATCCAGACCAATTTTGCTTCCATGCGTATGATGCAGACAACAAACAATATCAAGGTGATTGCTTATATGGTAGAGTATCATACATCGATTTGACTACATCTCCCACACCTCGAACACTACCGGCATCCCCAGCATCCCCAGTAACACTAGCAAACGACATTGATGCTTGAAGTGCCCTGCTCTTGGATCCTCTTATTTACTATTTTAGTATCTCTTTTGCTTGTCTTTTGGACTTGTTCACTCAAAAAGGTTCTATCTTCTGAGTTTCATCTTACTATTTTTTGTTATCTTGTTTGTATCAAGTTTTTGCTTCATCATGTTATCTTTAAAAACTCATTTTTATTGTGTTTGTGATGAGCTTCACTGAACCCCGCCCCCTCCCTTTTTGTATACGCGCAGATGATCTTGTGAGTCTTGTTGATGATGAGTTAGTAATTGACACGACCATGTGGTATTTCCACATGGCTATGTGATCTTTACAACCTGTTGGAACTCAACTTCCTTTGATGTAGGCTCTACCAAATTTTTGCACTCGGAGTTCAAGGGAGTATTATTTCAATTTCCCACTTTCCCACATTTGTTTTTATTGTCATTAACTTTATTGTGCTTGCATGCATACATTGAGGGAAATGTACATTTGAATTGGTGGGGGAGTTCATATCACTTATATGTTCTATGTTCATGCTCATGTAGCCAATGACAGTTCACCTTAGGTGCAAGGGTTGTATTCTTAAGTTTAGGAGAAGTTTGAACATTGAATGTCATCATGCTCTAGTTTTAATTGAAATACTTAGAAATCTTTTTTCCATTTGCCTATCTTGTACACTACTTACTCATTAAACCCATGAAAACTCTAGTTCAGTACTCTTGAAACAGTAACTGCATTGTTTGAGTTAAAAAAAGGGTTTTGGTTTTGCTTGTACATAAGAGGTGGAAAGAGCTACCACCTATGATGTATGAAGCTACTCTTATAATTCGGATACTAGATATGCCATAATGAGAGAAAGTGCTATCTAATTGGATGAGTGAAAGCTACTACCCCATGTAGAAAGTGTGAAAGCCACCCAAGAGGCATTTTGGAAAAGGACTACCATAGAGGATGTGTGTAGCTACTACCTATTCTTTTTATCTTTAGATAAGTCCTCACTAATAAGAACTTTAAAGAGTGGGCATTGGGTTGACATGAGTTAATTTACACATGCACGCTTTCGGTTTTAATTCTTTCTTGGTTTGAATTTTTGCTAGAGCATTGATTTATCTCATTTAGTGTTTGAAATCTTCCTCACTTCTAGAATGCTATTCTTGTACACTTTTGGTGAACCTAGGGTCTAGCAATTCCATGTCTCTTCTTTGATGTTTTAATGTGTTGATTTTGCTTGAGGAAAAGCAAAAGCTTAAGTGTGGGGGTGGTTTGATAAGTATTTGTGTATGCATATTAATTATTGTATTTTACTTACATGGACCATTGTTTTCATTAGGTTTTATAACTCATTATTGTGTTTTAGTGTTCTTTTGTATGTTTAGGGCTGTGAACGCATGTTGTTGAGAAATAATGCAAAAATAGTTAATGGAGGTTCCTTTTGGAGTTCTTTTGTGCAACTTAATGAGCAAGATACAAGCCGTGATTATATATATGAGGGTGTGTGCCAACTTCTAAAGAGTTCAAGTAAATTGGTGATGTTGAAGGGCGCAAAGGCAGTCACACGCTCATGTTCCGGGTTGTTCGAAGATTTCAAAAGTTCTTCACATGGTTTTTATGTATCAAGATATGCCCATGACTTACCACAAGAATGTATGTTCATCCGGGTGGCTTCAAAAGCAAAGAAAATGAAATTTGGAGTTAATTTGAGCAGTTTTTAGTGAAGATGGAAATCCACATGAGGGTGTGGATTTTCCACATGGGTGTGTGGATTTTCCACATGCGAGTGTGGATTCTCGATTTAAGGGTTTAAATAGCCCATTTGAAGAGTTATTTGGGGATCCTTTTCCTATCTTGGAGAGGGGCATAGCTAGGGTTTGGAAGAGGTTTTTACAAGGTTTTGGAGTGCTTCTACACCATTCAACATGAATTTTCTTCGAAGGAGAGTTATTGGGGGAGCCGCCAATGATATCGATTCGCCGAGGTGTGCCTAAGCTCAATGTAGGAGTCTTTGGAGAAGGAGGAGCATCTCTTGGAGACCATCATCATGGAACAAAATGGGGTTATCCTTATGGATTGTTTGCATTTTTATCTTTGATTTTGTGTTGATCCATGGAGAGCTAAACCCCTAGTGGGTACTTGGACATGTAAACCCTAGGATGTATATGTTTCATTAACTTTTATTATATTTCCTTTAATTGAGTATTTATTTGAGTTTTAATTTTGTGTGCTTGATGTTTTGTATTCCCTTAGATTGACACTAGGGTTTAGAACCTATTCTAATCATCCTTTTGATTAGTGACCATCACTATTAGGATTAGATCTACCAAGGTTGAAGATGGTTGAGAGGGTGAGTCAAGAGGTAGCAGAACGCCCCCTTTCGCCTCCGATGTGATTTATTCTACCTCCACATTCTAAGAGTTCTTTCAATTGCATACAGAGTGAGGCGTCAAGAGTTCCCTCTCCACTGGGGCTTAGTTGCGATTTGAGATCCTTCACTTGGACTAAAGGGTTTGATCTAGATTTAAGGATAGGGCATATCACTTGGAATCCCTAGAGCTTTAAGCAAATATATGTATGTGAGCCATCGAGAGTCTTCTCTCCGCTGGGATCCAGTAGGAGACTAGTCATGGTTGACCTTTGATTTTTGACCTTGTGTTTTTGGATTTCCATGACTCATTAAATCTCAATTTGGGAAGCGTAATCATAGTCTTGCACTCAGAACTAAAATCCTAGGGGGAGCATTGTCCAAGTACCCCACTTTATCATTAATTGTCTCCTCTTCTTGCCCTTTGCTTACTTTCTTATCTTTTGATAACATCTTGAATATATTCACAAATTGGTTGATAATTCGTCGATTTAGCAAGGTTGTTTGTTACTAGAGTTTATTCCCTGTGGATTCGACTACCTACCCCTTGGGTACTTTATTACTTCAACACCCATGCACTTGTGGTACACACTCAAGGGTGTGTCATATATCAACTTAAAATACAAGAAGACATTGGAGGTTTGAAACACATATCTATGTACCTACTACTCCTCTTTATAGAAAGAGCACTTGAGAGAAAAAAACCATTAGAAAGATTTTGTCTTCCTCTTAATGTCATGTCTTCTATACTTATTCTAAGGAACCATGATAGCATGCATACTGTTTTCATGTTTCATATCAACTCCTATATTTTTATTTACAAAATTCTTGTAATTACATATTATAATTATATTTTGAGTTTTATGGAATATTTTGGAAATTGAAGTTAAAGTAAAAGCATAGTTTTGGCAAGAAAGGAGTAAGATTTCAAATTTTGGGGAATTTTTGAAGATCTATTATAGCATAGAAAAATAAATTATTCCCTAATTGTAAGGACCCAGTATGTTTACAAATCCATGTACAATTGGTAGTGTTGGAATTAAGAAAGCTATGTGTGATTTAGGTGCTTCAGTTAATGTTATGCATTTGTCTATTTATGTATCTTTAGATGTTGATCCATTAAAAGAGACATATGTGATTATCCAACTTGTCAATAGATCTAATGTGCATCATATGGTAGTCCTAGAGAATATTTTAGTCCAAGTCAATGAATTATATTTTTTATTGATTTTTATGAACTTGCTATTGAGGAAGTTAATTCTCCTAACTCTACATCAAATTTTATTACGGAGGTCATTCCTCAAGATAGATTGATAGAGAAAGATGTTTTTAGTGGTATACAATGTTTTTAAAACAGGACTAGACTGGCTGATTGATAAGTGCTAAATTGATCATATTTTCTATATCATTCACACAGCATCTAGCATGAAATTGTACCTGTTCAACATTTCATTAGGATGAAATTTCATTATTTTCTTCACAATGACCTTTATTTCTATTTTTGAAAGAAGAAAAAAATTTGATGATGTTTTGAAGCAAAATGAAGCAAGTTGCTAAATCAAGGTTGCAACACGACTAACAACAGGCGTTATGGAAACACACAACGCCCGTTGTCTACACTCACCACTATCGTGATGAAGCTGTGGTAGCATGAGCTCACTAGTAGTAGCATAGAAGCCATAACAGCCTCATAATGGCCATTGTGAAGTCCATAACTGCCGTTGTCAAAATGCATTATGCCCAAAGACTATGCCATAACGCGACTTGGAGCCCAAGCAACAACTTACTAGCAACGGGCAT
Organism: Dioscorea cayenensis subsp. rotundata; assembly: GCF_009730915.1. NCBI lineage: Eukaryota > Viridiplantae > Streptophyta > Magnoliopsida > Dioscoreales > Dioscoreaceae > Dioscorea > Dioscorea cayenensis. Next base: position 9,453,449 of record NC_052486.1, read on the forward strand.
CACAACGCCCATGGTGAGGCCGTGGTGGAGTTGATTACTATAATAGCCCATTATTCTCTAAATTCAAAGGGACTCTTTTGTTGAAGAAGCTAGGGTGACTGTATTTCTGGAGATCTAAGCGGCGGGAGATGGAGTTTCTTTCATATTCCAATGGATTCTGGCAGATTTCTCAAGATTACGTCAACAAGCTTTATCAGAGAAGATCGCGCATGGTAGGCATCTTCAAAGATCATCATAAGAAAGGTGTGAGTGACACACTTCATCAGATAACCTTAGGATCCTCTAATCTCTATCTTCAGAAAACTATTGGAGAAAGTTAGTCTAGGAATACATTAAATTCTTATCTATTCTTTATTTGGTCTTGAGGTTTTCTTGTGCTTTGATACTTTACTTGTTATAATCCATAAGAAACTAATTCAAGGAGAATTGTATGTCTAGGTCTTTCTGTTGTTATTTATAAATCTTGATTGATTAATATAAATTGTTCTAGTTTTCATAATCATTGTATGCTCTTAACTGATTGTTACATGTTGATTTGGATGAGAAGGATGTGCCCCATATTTATAACACCCATGCCATAATAGATCTATGCATGTTCTAAGAAGTTAGGCATAGTCCCAGATTAAGAATTGATTGTCCCTTAAGCTTAGGGTCTGATTGTTCTCTTCTCGTGGGATTCCCGTACTTAAGGCAAACATAGCAGGCTAGGGTGGAAGAGATTTTATCTTATGTTCCTAGTGATTTAGACCTAGTCACCATGGCTTATTAGAGCTAGTAGGCCTTTGAATTCCCTCGGTTCGAACCTAGAACACGATTGGCACTTAATGCCTACCATAATTAATAATCAAGTTAACTTGGTACATACTCCCAACTCCTTCTAAGTGTGCTTAACATCATCTCCAATTTTATTGTTTAAAGAACTAAAGAAAGAGCATAAACGATTAGACTATTGATTGAGTGAAAAGGAAGTAATAGGAGCCTCTCGCCATTCCTGGGGAAATATGACCCTCGTGTTCATTTATGACGTATTAATTGATGACCCGTGCACTTGTGGTATTATAGACTAATTGTAGTATTAAGTGCATACTTCCATACTTATATATTTGTAGAATTTAGACATCCATAATGCCTCCATCACCAATCAGACCAACATAACGAGGAACCTAGTGCTAATCGGGTCCAATTCTATGAAACTCATTGATTGGAAGTTAGCTTAGCCATCCACATCCCTCACTGTTTTTCTCTCGGAATCAAATTTCTCAAGATCAAAGTTGCGGAAGAGTAACCCTCCTTTCATTTTCATCTTCCTTAATCTTTTCTACTTGTCTTCATTTTCATTTTCATTTTTTTAGGAAATTCCAAAACCCCTTTGCTGATCGAATATATGTTTTTTTCTAAATTTCAATCCCATTCATGATAAGATAGTTTATCTTGGATTTTCTTTTGGGAAAATAAGGCAGATCATCTTGCGCACAATATATTTGACAAACCACCACATAGGAAACTATCATCTATGATATAAATCACATCTCATGTCTGTTTGGACTAATGGATTGATCTCAGGTGGAATGAGATAAAAGAGTTGTCTTAACACCTAAGTTGTATGCTAAAACTTCATTTAATTTTTCAGAAATTAATACATGTTTATTTGGGCTAATTTTTGTTTGAAAATTACCTTATAGGGAACAATATAGGTGATAGGAGATGCAAGTGTACGCACTGATCAAGTAGTAAAGTGTGCACAAAGGCAGGATATTGGTCCACAGGCAAAATCGAGAGTACTAGTAGTGATCCTAACTCCGGAAACTAGACTAACCAATAGCTGTGATGTATACAAATAAACTAAGAAGAAAGACAATAAAAAACAAGAATAAAAAAAATTAAATCGGTCGAGAATCAAGGGAAAACAAGATGCTTGGGCGTAGAATCCCTCTAGGGTTTATTAAGTCCAGGACAAAGGTTGTATAAGTCTAATAATCCTGTATGAACCGAGAGAAATCCTAAAATATACTAAACCCTTCCTGCAAGGCTAAATAGTAACTAATCCAGTACAGTGCTGATACATACACCCCATAATTACATTGCACTATATAAAATCACAATGTGAATCTATGAGAATTTTGAAAGTAGATAATATTTATATTAAGTGATTGCCCTTAATCCCATACAGAATAGAAATATGATTTCTTCTTAAATCTATCACCTATGATTGCAAAGAGCATGGAATTACTTGCTAATTCACTCAAGAGGATTGTGAGAGGAGAACTTCCCACTCCAAAGTACCCCATTACTAGGCTTACTCATAATCCCCTCCAATTGCCGCATGCCTATGCTAGGTGTGTCTTTCAACTCATCACAAAGCATATCATACAAGAAATTAGGGATTTTGCCTCGTTAGCATTCAAGACATTGAAAACACACAATTGGATTCAAATAATATGGATTCCAATGAAGGAACAATCAAAGCATAAAGATCTACAACCAATGTCAAAATAAATCAAGCCCTAGAGTTCATCTACATCCAAGCATCTACAAAATTAGCTCCCCATTAAAAGAGGGCAATTGTGGGCCCCAGCTTTTTTGTATCCATTCATTTGTAAGCCATTTTTCAAGCTGGATTCCTGGCCTTCTTTGCATGCAAAAGTTTCTACTAAGCCTTGTTTTTGTAGCATTACGGTAATGTTGTGAGACTATTACATTTGAGTATTATATTGTGGTGGATCCCAGTTTCTTTGGCTTCATATGTTTGTAAAATGCTTCAAAGCCTGGATTCCTGTATGCTAGTATATCTTATTTCATAATCCCATGTTAACCCTTGATTAAGCCTTCAATTTTCTATTGTGGAATGTTAAGCTGAGTAGCCATCTTCTCCTTTTTGATAACCATATTCTCCACCATCGTTTCATGATCTATTGAGCGGTTGCACATTCCCAAACCTTGATTTCTTCACTAGAACTCACGATTGGCTGCTCATGTGGTCTTTTTCTTCTTCTTCTTCTTCTTCTTCTTCTTCTTCTTCTTCTTCTTCTTCTTCTTCTTTCTCACTTGTTAGCCGGCCTGTGGAGATGGAGTTAGTGTCTTGGCAGGATGGACGAAGGGCAACACTATGAGCTCTCCGATTTCTCTCACTCTCTTTCAGTTTATCTCGTTGCAAGATCGGGTTGGTCGTTTGTTCTCTCTTTTGATCCCATATCTTTGCTTTATGATGTATCCTTAATCTAAGGGTGTTCAACCGATGCATATTTATGTTGATGACTTATCCACAAAGCTTGACATAATAGTTGATCTTTTGTAAACCTTTGATCTCATACTTGATCTATAGCTTAGCTGTTGAGCATGGTGTGTATCTATATAAGCCATATGCTGAATTTGCATCCCTTGAAATTCGATTCTTCATACATGTATGTCCTGCCATCTATAACTACATATATGTATATATTCATATACTCTCACTGGTGTTATCATGTCCTGTATTATTTTGGAATCATAATTTTTGGTTCTCATTAGTCATGTTCAATTTGAAGTTCTTTTTCATGGTAGTGAAACTATGGAAACATGCATGCCTTAATGTTACTACATCCAAGCAGAGGAGTGTATTTTTGAAACTCTTGGATTATGATGATTAGTTTTGTTACACTTGATGAGGATTTCCTTGTGCCCTATCTTGTTTTCTGAATGGTTGTGATGAGAATTTCATGTATGTTGGAACTTCATTTAGGAATATTAATTGAGACTTCAAAATTGGTTTCATGTCTCTAGGATTTTGATGAGGTTTGAGTTGGGGTTCGGATGAGTTGGGGTTTTGACGAGTAGCAAGTCAGTAATCCACACCTTTTATTGTGACAAGTTTTGATTGCAAAATTTCTGATATTTTTGGATTATTAAGTTGGGTATGTTTGGAAACTTTACATTATTATTTCAGTGATTCTTGATATTCGAATTATGGATATGTCAAAAAATCTGAACTTAGCCTACAAAACAATGTGTTTTGAATATTGTAAGAAATACATTGGTAAAATTTTGTATTTTGATATTATAAAATTTCTGAGATTTTATAAGAGGTTTATTTAGATTTTAATTATTTTCTATCTATGCTTAATTATTTGAGGAGTATAAGTATTTCCTTATTTGATTTATTTGATTTCCATTGATTTTATACTCTGTATTTTATCCTATTCTTTTTGCTTTGAATAATGGTTGATGCTTGAAGGTTTTAAATTTTGTAAATTTAATTTTATAGTTAATTTTTGTTTATATTTTCATTGTCCCTAAAGTGGGATTTTGAATTTTTATCAATATTTCTAGGTACATGTGAGCCTGAAAAATCTTGGAATTTATAGGTATTTGTGAGTATATGTGAACTTGTGAAATTTAGAAATTTCTGAACTTGTACTCTACAAATATTTTGTATCTGATTGTTTTGGTATCTAAATGAGCGATGTGCAACCCTGTCAAAAGGTGGTTAAACCCTGACCTTGTTGATACGAAATTCTGAAAAAAAAAAAAGAGACTGCAGTTTCGCACCGTGTCCATTCGGTGAAATAATTAACGTCCGCCTGATATTCAGTCTCGGGTCACCGAGGGTAAATAAATGACCTCTGTTACTCTGGCTCGGGTCAGCGAGGGTTAAATAAATGACCTTTGTCATCTATAGTGAATTTGAAGACATATAGTGGAATGTGTTACTTTCTGCTTTGCCCTTTTGATTTTTATTTTCTACAAAGACACTTTTGTCCTGCCTTGAAGTTTATGTATTTTCGATATGGCATTTATGAGTTCTAAATTTTGGTAATGACGTATTTAGAAATATTCTTATATTAGGATATTATATTCGGTATTTTGCTTAAACTATAATTTCGGAGACTAGTGTTATTATGAAAATCTGGTATACTCGAGTCACACTTTTATAAATTTTGGTTTAGTCTACCTATGCTTTGGAGAACCATGCTCATTTATTTCGAATTTGTATTTTTGAAATCTTATATATTTTTAGTAAAATATTCTTAAAGAACGGTATTACTTGGGGACTATATCTCTGCTGACTTATTTATTTTGTATTTGTTTAAACTATGTTTAAACTTACTCTGAATTATTTTCAATATCGGAAATCGAGATTTATTAACCATGTTGTTTTAAAGAATTTCTGGATTACTTACTAGGCTTGTGAGCTCATAGATTTATTTTTAAATCCTTTTTCAGATCAGGAATAGTAGACTGGCAGGGTCTTTAGCTAGCAAGGTGCCTTTAGCTGTGTCCTACGATAGAATATGAATCCTTTCATTTGTTTGATCTGAATTTTATATTTTGTTTTTTTTTGGTCTCTTATACGCCCCTGCATTGTATACTATGTTAAGTCTTCAATCTTGTAACTCAGTTGGTTTGTTATAGTTTTGTTTGTCCTGAACTAGGTTCTGAGGCCTTGTAGGCCTATGGGGTTTACACCCTATTGGTCTATGGCCATTTGTCGACACACAAGGTCCGGTGAGCCGGGTTGGGGGCTTGATATCATCTAAATAACAAGACGCAATGAGAAACAAAGAAGACATGAAAACCCCTTTCTCAATTGTTCCGAGAGATGATTGTCGCAGAATGCCCAAAGGCCCTCTACAAATGTCGCCAAGATAATCCTTGACAACTCCAATCTCTCCAATCCAAGCTAGGTAGGCTAATTCTCCCTCTTGATTCATCTCCAAAGACCTGGAAATCCGCCCCCCTTCTTTCCCTAGCCTCGTCATTGAATAGAATAAAAGATACCCTCAAAACCTCGTCAAATATATTTATACCTAGCCACGTACGGGCTTCTTATAGGCATACGAATATGCCTTTAAGAAGCTGGAGAAGATAGGTTGCAAGCCTTACGTGATCACTTATGACCGTAAATCCCATCTTTAAGGTCTTCTGTTTGGTGTTATGGTCCAGCTTCCGACTGTAAGCGTTGGACCATAAACTGCTCTGGACAACCCTTACAGTTTGAATTACGGACGAAAGCCCACCCGTAAATTCCTCTGATTGTCCTTAGACAAGCTAAATATGAAAACCCACTTCTTAATTGTGTAGGAGGATGATTGCCATAAAATGCCTAATAACCTTCCACGAATGCCGCCAAGCTAGTCTTGATGACTACAATCTCCTCTTCAAGATGGTTGACTTGAATCTCCTCTTAAAATTGCCTCTAATGCCCTAGAAATTCGCCACTCTTCTTCCCCTTGTCTCTCCTCCAAAAATAGAACAAAAGATGCCCTAAAAGTCCTCATCATAACTTTTTATACGGCACCACTTATGGGCATAAGGACATAGCTTTAAAGAGCTGGGATGATGGGTCGGGCCTTACATGATTGTTTACAGTTGGAAGTCCCATTCGTAAGGTTTTATGTCTTGTGTTACAGTCCAGCTTATAGTCATAAATGCTCAACCGTAAACTTCTCTTTGTAGCATTTGAGACCAACCTTACAACTATAAGTTGTGCTCGTAAACTCCTCTGGATGGTCATTACGGTCACACTTGCAAGCATACGTCCTACTTGTAAGGTCCTCTGAATAATCTTTATGCTCCTTCTTATGGGTATAAGCATGCTCGTAAGGTTCATTGGAAAAGACTTACGACCATAAGCTAGGGCGTATGGTGCCCGTAAACCATCCTTTTTATCTTATACTTCTTTGATTGGTGCTGATAGAACTCCATCATCTTTGTTTAACATCGAATTCCACAATGTAGAACTCTTATTTTGGCTCTCTCTCTCTCTCTCTCTCTCTCTCTCTCTCTCTATCTCTATGTTTAACATCGAATTCCACAATGTACCTCTAATACATGCCTAATGACTGTACACAATGTATAAAATAATGAATAATTGTACACTCATTAAAGTCCTTCATGTTCTCAATCCATATATCATAATAAAGTGGTTCAAGGGTTGAAGGCTACGGATCAAGGATTGAAGGAAGCTTTGACCCCTGTTATATTATTATTTTAAAAATAATTTCCCAATGGAAACATGGAGATCCTAAACACTGTTACTCGTATGGTTAATGGAGAAGTTTGTGATACTATAGATATTTAGTTTTATGTATAAATTATAGTAGCAAATTTGTTGTTGGTTTGGAGTTATATAATGATTTATATTTACAAAGGTTTTTTTTTAATATAATTATTTTTCCTTGGTGCATATATAAGATTTGTTTATCTTTTATTTTTATAGTTATTGATGATTGTACATTGTTCATATATTTCATATTATGCATTAGATCCATAATGTGGAATTCAATGCTAAATATCGTGTGTTTTGTATTAATAGGCTTAGGACGGTGCTTAAAGTCGAGGGAGATCCAAAAGAAGCAATTTAGACTAAAAAAAGATAAAGTTAGAGCTCTGTCGGCATTATTAGAACAAGGAGAAGGCAAACTTGGTGGCATACGGTCCGCATTATGGCCATAAATATAGTCCAGAAAACCTTGCAGGAATGCTTATGCCCGTAAGGAGGATTCATAGTTAATTCAGAGGTTCTTACGAGCAAGACTTATGTATTTTAGGATGCCCATAAGGATAGAGGAGCTTACAACCATAGTGCAAGCCTGTAAGAGTAGTCGCAAGAAGCAGAATAGTAAGGCTTACGGTCCAGCATTTAAGGCCATAAGTGGGACCATAATGAAATCAGAAGACCTTGCAGATAGGGCTTACGATCATAAGTCATCCCTTAAGGCTCGTGACAATATTCCTCAGCTCCCTTACGGTGTAGTCTTTATGCCCAATAGCCCGTAAGCAGTTAGGTATAAATAGAACTTATGAGGATTTCTAGGTCATCATCTATTCTATCTCTCTATTCATTGGGGGTGATTCTTGGAGACGAGATTGAGGAAGAAAAGGGGTAAATCTCCATCAACTTAGGCAAGATTTGGAGACGGATTTGGACTGACATTCAAGGGGATTGGAGATCATAGTAATCAAGTTTATCTTGGCGGTGCACGTGGAACCTACCTCGGCGACACTCCATCCTAGGGATTGGAAAGGGGGTTTTCATGGATCCTATGTTTACCCTTATTCTTTGTATCTTGAATGCTTGCCCTCCATTATATTTGGTGACTTTGGTTGTTAAATCGCTTATGCTTTAATTGATTTATTCTTCATAATCGTATCTATTTGAGTCTAATTATGTCAATGGATGCTTGGTTGCTATCTAGGTGAAAGCCCTAGCTCTCATATCTTGTATTCCTACGTGACAAGAAGAAATTCCCACCTAGCATAGACTTACTGCAATTCAAGAGAATAGTGGGTACCCTTTGGTTAGGTTGATGATAATCTCCATTCTCTTTGCAATCATGTGAAGTAGATTTTAGGAAAAATCGCATTTCTACTCTGTATTCAGATTTGGGACAATATTTCTTTAGGGGGAGATTGTTATTAGCCTGTAATAAGGTTTCATAGAATGTTAGTACAATTGTGTAGATGCCTGTATC